>NC_138028.1:79009881-79229278 GCF_964106645.2 Podarcis pityusensis
GGGCACCATCTCAAAGCCCACTAAGTAAAGGGCTAGGCTTTGGGAAGGAGGCATGAGGGCTTTGACAGGGTCCTAGAGTATCCCCCCCCCCTCAAAGCCTAGTTAGTGCTTTCCCAGCTTTGGGAAGGAGGTGGGAGGACTTTGCCATTTGATGGGATGACAACATTTGTAGCATTTCATTATATTTTCAGACTTTGTCCTCCCCCTACCCCAATTTTGTTATTAAATACAATGCCGTCAACCTAAATGGTCAGGACATCAAATCTGGCCCACAGGTTTTAATAGCAAAGCCAAATGCTGTGCCCAGAAGATGAAATATTACCAAAATGTACTCCCTTCAGGTGCTGCTATATGTCTAAAACTTATTTATGGAGAAACTGATTGGTGTTAAGTTTCTAATTTTGACTGGAGCTGCTTAATCGGGGTTAATTCCTTTAAGTACGGTAGTTTATTGGTCATAAAGCAATAATAGATTTGCAACCTGCATTAAACTACATTAACTTGAAGACTGTATTAACTCTTCTGACAAGTGTTCAGTTAACCTTGTGCCCTGTACTGATCAATGTGGCCTCATGTACCGTGCCTAATTTTCATCTCTGCAGTAGGTCCTAAATTTTGAATTCTAAATTAATCTAGAAGCTGAACAACTAGAGTTTGTATAGAAACAGGGACTTTTCATTATTTTCTAGTTGGTACCTATGTAAGTGTGGTAAAAAATAATAACAGACATAATGGAAGATACAGCACCCATAAGGTTGCTCACAAGAAAATGCTCAGGGTCTGAAAAAGGTTACCTACATATCATCATCAACATATTTTTATTGATTTTCCATATATCCAAAAAACAACAACAACAAACAAACAAACATCCCTACCCATGTTCTAAGCAATTACTGGGTGCTAGTATGAGAGAAAGGCTGGACTGGATGAATCCCAAGTCGGAATTAAGATTGCTGGAAGAAATATCAACAACCTCAGATATGCAGAGGACACAACTTTGATGGCAGAAAATGAGGAGGAATTAAAGAGCCTCTTAATGAGGGTGAAAGAGGAGAGCTCAAAATATGGTCTGAAGCTCAACATCAAAAAAACGAAGATCATGGCCACTGGTTCTATCACCTCCTGGCAAATAGAAGGGGAAGAAATGGAGGTAGTGAGAGATTTTACTTTCTTGGGCTCCATGATCACTGCAGATGGTGACAGCAGTCACGAAATTAAAAGACGCCTGCTTCTTGGGAGAAAAGCGATGACAAACCTAGACAGCGTCTTAAAAAGCAGAGACATCACCTTGCCAACAAAGGTCCGTATAGTTAAAGCTATGGTTTTCCCAGTAGTGATGTATGGAAGTGAGAGCTGGACCATAAAGAAGACGGATCGCCGAAGAATTAATGCTTTTGAACTATGGTGGTGGAGGAGACTCTTGAGAGTCCCATGGACTGCAAGAAGATCAAACCTATCCATTCTGAAGGAAATCAGCCCTGAGTGCTCACTGGAAGGACAGATCCTGAAGCTGAGGCTCCAATACTTTGGCCACCTCATGAGAAGAGAAGACTCCCTGGAAAAGACCTTGATGTTGGGAAAGATTGAGGGCACTAGGAGAAGGGGACAACAGAGGACAAGATGGTTGGATAGTGTTCTCGAAGCTACCAGCATGAGTTTGACCAAACTGCGGGAGGCAGTGGAAGACAGGAGTGCCTGGCGTGCTCTGGTCCATGGGGTCACAAAGAATCGGACACGATTAAACGACTAAGCAACGAGTATGGGAGAAGAGGGGCCTGAAGCTTCCTACTTTGGTAGGAGCGTCTCTATGTACAAATGCTTCCCATGGCATCGTGGCTACACTTCCGTGTATGTTTCCCAAGATCAATCTACACATGCATTAGTGGAATCTGTCACACAGTTGTTTGCAAAATGGTGTTTGGTCATCTGGGGGGTTTAGAGAGACAGTATGGGACAGTGCCCTGTGCGAGAGAACAATTCTCCTGCCTGTTCTGGAGCTATGCAGGAAAATATCCGTCCTTGGGGAAAGCGGTGTCATTGCCCTTTGCTCCCACAACTGCCTTTCCTGGAGTGAAACTGCTAAAGGCTATCAGAACTCCCTTGATTTATGTGCCAAAAGTTCCAGTTCTTCTGCTTGAACTACCATGAAGCAAAAATGTTATCTTCCATCTTGTTTTCCCATTTCCCTTAGATGAACTAATGAGTTTCTGTGTGCCAGGTTTCATGGGGGTAGCTTAATGGCATGTGCTGTATTTTTGGAACTTGCTCATAGAAATACTGGTTATTCGCACTAAGTGTTTTTCTAATTCCTTTGTCGCTTTGTAGATGTATCTTTGGCTCTTCGATTCATTGACACAGTAATCTTTTACATGAACCACTTTCAACGTTCCAACAAGATACATACATCTAATGTTTTGTTAATCAGAAATAAGAGTTGTTTTCAAAGGCTGAAGTAACAAACTGGGTTGAGCCTTGCAAGGATCGACTGCATCTGAAAAATCAACATCGATTTAGAAAAAACAAACACTTTTGCAACATTTAAATCCATCTGTACTCAGAAGGGCATTTATAATGACAGTGAATTTGATTGCAAATTATTCATGGCTTCTCTGGTGGAACTTGTTTGCCCTATTGCAGACAAGTTTCACAAGAGCTGGGCCGGGGTGGGGTGGGGGGACGGGAAGAGTTATTCATGCTTTGTCCTTGTTGATATTAGGCATCTAAAAGTTGCCTTTTTGAGGGTAGATGCCCTTAATGGCAGGACAGACATCTAAAAAATAAATAAAATACAAATAAACATTGCACTCCTTGTGTCTCTCTCCTTCACTAGTGGCACAATTCATTAGTTAACTATGGCCTTGCTTTCAAAAGACTCTCAGTTGGCATTTTTTCCCATACTGCTTAACTACGGTAAATTTGCGATTATGTCAGTCTTCCAGAATGCCCTGGCTTTTCTTAGTGTGTTTCACAGACTTTGGAGGGGGGGCTATTTTAATAGGTGCACTCCTGGCATGTTTTGGCATGGCATTTCTGTAACAATGGCCTTTACTAGCATTGTCTCCCCGTGCATTTAATGACAGTGTTTCCATAGCAAATGGTTATGCCTTTTTCTTGTCTCTTTTATCCACTTTGGATCGCAACTTGGTTGGAAAAGAATGTAAGTAGACTACAATAGCTGCATAAGTTGTGTAGGATTTGGTATTGTTTTGATTTTCCTATTGTCTTTGGGAATGCTTGACCTTAACTACGAACACTTTGGTGTGTTTACCTAGCATTCCATTGTATAGCCTTTTTAACAATACTTTCTGGACAGCTTCACGAGCTGATTTGACCACAACCTCAGTATGCCAACAATGAGTATAAATGTTAAGTAGTTGGTGAATTTTCTTCACAGGATCTAAGTAGCCTTGATTTTTAAAAACAACAACAATGTTTTCCTCGTCTAATGCTTGACTGTAAGGAAAACAAAACAGTGAAGTAGACCAATAATAATGATGATGATGATGATGATAATAATAATAATAATAATACTACAGTGGTACCTCAGGTTAAGAACTTAATTCATTCCAGAGGTCTGTTCTTAACCTGAAACTGTTCTTAACCTGAGGTACCACTTTAGCTAATGGGGCCTCCCGCTGCCGCCGCACTGCCGAAGCACAATTTCTGTTCTCATCCTGAAGCAAAGTTCTTGACCCGAGGTACTATTTCTGGGTTAGTGGAATCTGTAACCTGAAGCGTCTGTAACCCGAGGTACCACTGTAATACCTTTATTGTCAATGTACAACCTGTGTACAATGAAATTAACAACCTTGCTGTTTATGTTGTATTCTTGTATGCTGGGAAGATGACCCTTGTTTTGTTAGGAGAGGAGATTACGTTTGTATAGAAGGAACTTCACATTCACTTTTGGACTTAGCAAAGTGTCTGTCTTCAGTCTATAGGTGATCCTCCAGTTGAAAATTTGAAACAGCCTAGAAATCATTTACATTTTCTCAGAGTTTGTTTTTCCTTTCCTGACCTGTTTAATTTTTAGAGAGTAGTTGTTCTTTCTGCACCTGTCTATTCACTCTGTATCTCGGAGGAACACTGTGTATTGCATAAACACATGCTAACAAATGAGAAATCCCTCTTCTTGTGAAACAGCACTCCTGGGTTGTTGTTGTTTTAAGGTTTTAAAAGTCCATGCACTTGATTCCTGAATGGAAAGTATATTGTCCCCTGTTGCATAGCTGTGGTAGATTAAGGTTAAGAGGAAGGGTGTGAAATCAGCCTCAGCATGAATTTATTGCTAGTATACAGTACATTTATCTTTGTATCCTTAATGTCAGCAAGCTGCCTAGTAATAGGTAATTTACTACTATAAAATTAGATGTGAAATGTGATGCATAGGCATTATTGTTTGTATATAATTTGTATCCGTTGCACCTGTATTCTTTGGCATATATAAACCAGTTTAATTTAGGTTCTTGTGCTATTGTCAGTTTGGCTCAGTTGTCTCTGATTAATTGCCAGAAGTGCATAATAAATAAGTTGTTGCTCAACTCTTCTATTTAACCAGGTGCAATATTAATTTTTGTGTTACATGGAAGAGCTTATATTACGCCACTGAAAATAAAATTGTAGATTGAAAGATTGAATGCAGCATGTAGCTATTTGCATCTTATGAAATCTGTGCTAACATAAGCTTAGAGGTTCCACCAGAGCCCTTGTGCAAATACACAGAGATTTTTTAAAAAAGGGGGGAGGGGGTAAGAGACAGTTTTCAAGTCCAGTTTTCAGGGCATTCTAGGCAATACTTTTTTTCTTCTAGATCGGGGGTGGGCAACATTATCAGGATCTGTGGTCACCTTTCTTGGGGGAGGAGGCATACTGAAGGAAGTAGAGGGCTTCAAGTTGGCTGCAGGTTGCTCACTTTGTTCTAGAGCCAGTCAGTTAAGGTATAACATTTAAACAGATGGTGCTCGAGTTTTAAAGGAACGTTTGATATTCTGGTGGTTTTTCCTTTTAGATTTCAGAGGCACATGAACTTCAGGAGTCTACTCCGTCACCATAACACTTGTATTTTTAATACTTTCTAGGTACATGTATTGGACAGACTGGGGGGAGACACCTAGAATAGAGCGTGCTGGAATGGACAGCAGTGTTCGGAAAATAATTGTGGATTCTGACATTTACTGGCCTAATGGACTCACCATAGATCTTGAGGAACAAAAGCTTTATTGGGCTGATGCAAAACTGAGTTTCATCCACAGAGCGAATTTGGACGGCTCTTTCAGGTATGTGGCATGTGTGTTCGTGTTCTTTCCTCCTCACATAAATTTTATGTCTCTCAAACTGTCTGACTACAGTGGTACCTTGGTTTACAACCATAATCCGTTCTGGAGGTCCATTTGTAAACCAAAACAGGTTGTAACCCAAGGCGCACTTTCTCCAGTGGGGCCTCCAAAAAAATTTTGTTCTTAATCCAAAAAAATTTGTTCGTAATCCCAAAAAATGGGTTGTAATCCAAAGAAAGGTTGCAAACTGGGACACACACTTCTGGGTTTGAAGTGTTTGTAATCCAAAACGTATGCAGACCAAGACGTATGCAAACCAAGGGACCGCTGTAAAGGTTTTTCATCATCAAACCATACAACTTTTGCTATGAAACTCAAAACTTTCATTGTGTTCAGACTTACTGGTGCTTGCTCTTTTAAAGGAAGATATGTTTGACAGTGGGTTGCTTTTTAAAAAACAATGCTGCGATAAAGTAATGTTGCTATAGTTCAGAACATCTAATTGGCGTATTTTGCCACTTGGATTGTAAAAAGCAACAACTAGCAGTTAGCTTGTATCACACGCTTAAGGGATGTTGTTGAAAGGATCCAGGAAGCAAGTGTGATATTGGGAGCCCTCTACTCCTCCTCAAGACCACTGTGTTAAGCAAGGATAGAGGCCGTGTATGGTGTAACAATATTTAGATTCATAATTCCTGTCTGCGCCTCCTGGTAGGCATTGCTGTCAGTTAGTTTGAGATACTCTAGATTTCCCCCTATGGGCTCTTTTGAGAAATCCCTGGCTTTGGGCATTGAACATTGTGCAGTACATGTCCATGTTCTGTGGTCAACTCAATTCCTTTGCATCAGGAAATGAAGCTGCTTTTCATATGGTACTACAAACTAATAAATTATTTCAGAGCAGTAATGGAAAATACAAACAGGCTGTTTTCATGTCTGAGTGTGCTTTAGTTTCGGTAGTGCTAAATAAGCTTGAAAGAAGTAAACCTTTTATGCTGCAAAGGCTGCCACAGTCACCCGCTTCTGTTACTGGCTTGATGGTGTTCCAGAGCAATTTGCATTCTGCATAGTGGCTTGAATTTACTGTAACAGCTGGAACTAGTTATTGCTACAAAAAGGGCAAGGTGTTTGAAGGCTTAGAAAAATGGTTGCACACCCATGTGCTTTTTTTTTTTTTACAGCCTCAATGTATATATTTTTGCATGTGCGATGATTCAGCAGAGAGGGTTGAAGTATGGTTGGGATAACTCTAGGTCAGTGATGGCCAAACTTGGCCCTCCAGCTGTTTTGGGACTACAGTTCCCATCATCCTGTTAGCTAGGGATGATGGGAGTTGTAGTCCCAAAACAGCTGGAGGGCCAAGTTTGGCCATCACTGCTCTCGGTGAACTTATGTGCTGCTGTTTATGGAAGTTAGTTGTCTTTTATTTAAATCTTGACTGAAGCCTTTAAGGACCTCACATCTTGGCTCATGGTATCGTTATGGCAACTAAAATGCTTTTCCTCCCACAAATCTAGGCAAAAAGTTGTGGAAGGTAGCCTCACACACCCATTTGCACTGACGCTGGCTGGGGATACTTTGTACTGGACGGACTGGCAGACTCGCTCCATTCATGCCTGCAACAAAAGGACCGGAGAGAAAAGGAGAGAAATACTAAGTGCCCTGTACTCGCCCATGGACATCCAGGTTTTGAGCCCTGAAAGGCAGCCGTATTGTACGTTTCCTACATTTATTTGCTGTAGTTTAGGCATGTGGAGTGGGTGTGGTTTTAAATCTGGGACTTTGGGAGAACACCCAGGAACTTCAGAGAGAGAACATAAATGATTCATCTCTTTGATGCAGATGTTAGCAAGCATTGTGAATGAATAGCAGGTTAGGCAGAAATTTAGCTTGGCTGTGTGAGTTTTAACTATCATGTCCTCAAATACTGGATTTGACAGACTTACATGCCATGGTGCTTTCAACTGTGTTTCTGCCTCTATGTTTACTGAACACTAGCATGTATATAGCCAACAAGCTCAGAATTGCTTGGAAGCAAGCTGAAGCTCTTCTGCACGCAATATCTCATCCTCTGACTTCTAGACTTCTTCAGTAACTTCCTCGATTTGATCCGCCTCTTGATGTCAGTGATGTTTCAGAGGGGCTTTTCAGGTGGTGATGTCACAATTTCTTTGGCTGTCATTGGCTTAGTTGCTTTGATGTCAGAGGGATCAGATAAGCTAGAGCCATACAAATGAATACCAAATGCAGAGCCTAGAAAGGCAACAATGTACAGTCAGTTAATTATAATTATTAATTATTGTGGGGATGCAGTGAGTTTCTAAGTAACCTTGTGGAGCAGAACAGCAGAAGATAAGATTAGCACAGATTGCTAATGCAAGCGATTCCTAGTTTTTGTGCTAGGAAGCAAAGTCAAATAAATAGAATTTCTTTATTCTGAAGATATTTCCAAGCTATTTTTCCTGCTCCTCTATACAGGCTTTTATCTAAAATTGATTGTTGAAGTTCATAGTACCACCTCTGCCATTCTTTAAACAGGTTGTTCTAAGGAACTGTTTTCCACTTCGAATATTACTAATGCCAGGTATCAACATAGCTATTGAGAAACTTTGCAGCAGTTGATTTAGGAACTCAAATATTCACGTAGATGGAGCCTCCATCTTTCATCGGTGGAAGTAAAATGTAAAATAAAAATAAAAATGGAACATATGGTACACCCTGGTCTTGTTTTGCAGCCTTTTCATTGTTCAGAATCTTGTAGTTTGCAGATGCTAACTATTGGGAAAGTACACAATAAGCTCATGATTTAGAGATAAGTATTAGCAGACTCTTGGGTCCTGAATCTAATAAACCTGAAATATTTGGTCTCTGGATGTGGTACTGGCTGTACTTTGAATAGGGAAGATAGGTTGACAGCAAAGCACTGTGGAGTAAACAAAAGAATTTAAGATCTGCTCTAGCCGAGAAACAGGTGCAAGACTTCACTAAAATGCACTGAGTATGTGCACTGCTACAGTTCGTCCTAGCGTTCCAGATGGGGTTGTGTGGTGCTTTCTGAAATTCTTGACATTTCTCTCAGCTGAGGGAATGTCCCGCCCTTGGGTCACAGTATTTCTGGCCAGTAGCGAGGAAAACCTGGTGCATATGGAGATACCATCTCCTAGAAATAGCTGAGATGCCATCGTCTCTTGGCTAGGATCGGATTTGGATTCCACCTCCCCCCAAATGGTTCTTGCATATTGCTGGTCTGATTATGGCCCACGCACAAGGCAGTGATAATCTGGGAGTACACAGAATATTGGCGTCTGATTTTCTTGGCACACTTGAATTGTTACCCCCTTTTGTATTGTTGGCTGCCTTTCTTTTCGTTGCCATAATCCAGTGAGATTATTTCCAGGAGGTGTTAAAATCAACTATAACAAAACACAACTTAAAAACAGATTGGCCTTATGAATATGTGTATGTGGAAGGGGAGAGACTGTTATATTTGCTACAATTGTGTTTGGTACTAGTAAATACAAGTTGTATTGTGCAAACGGAGTTTTAAAGCTGCCACAGGAAATCTCTTTAACAGTCCTGGGACTGTGGCAGGCGATCATTCTCCTCTTGCTTACAAGGCTCCTAGCAGCTTCTACAACGTTTTCAGGAGTTGCTCCACAGAAACCCCAAGCTACTTTCTGATCTCGTACGAGAAATTTGCTGAGCTCGCGTCTTCTTTAAAGGGAAGCTGCATCATGCATTCCAGCCACAGTTTTGCCTTTAAACAACTTTTGTACCTAGTTTCTAAACTACATTTTGAAGGTGGGCGGGCAACCTAAAAGGGATTTTCTCAGGCGAAGTCAGTGTGTACACATGCACTGTGTGAATTGCTCCTCTAGAGATCTTTCTAAGCCTCATTATGTAGCATTAAATTCTTCTTAAAATTTAGGAAAGATGTGTTCTACAAAATGTAATATACAGTAAAAAACACACAAGTGTATATATATTTAAATTATGTTCAGAGTTGTTAAGAACAGGGTACTTCTGGGGGAGAAATGTTTATTTTTAGCTTACCTCAGAGAATTGAAGCTCCTCAGCGTTCTGGAAAAATGTAAAATGCTCTTCTCTCTTTTCTGATTTCTTAAGTTCATACACCCTGTGAAGATAATAATGGGGGCTGCTCCCATTTGTGCCTGTTATCTCCAAGAGACCCCTTTTACAGCTGTAACTGTCCCACTGGAGTCCAGCTTGAAGAAGATGGCAGGACCTGCAAAGCGGGTAAGTAATGTGGCCAGAGAAATTGTTGCTCAAGAGAGTTCTAGACTAGTACCAGAAGACTGAGACACTTTGAGGTTGGTTTGGACAAGTTAATTCCTTCTTTTGTCTTCAACAAGGGTAGCCAACATGGTGCCATCCACATGTTTTTGGACCACAACACACACCAGCCCCAGACAGTAAGTATGGCCAGTGTTCAGGGCCATACTTACTGATGGGAGATGAAAGGGGCCATATTAGCTACTTCTGATGTATAGTCTAGAGAAGTTATTTAAGTAGTGTTTTCTCTGTGTGTATTATTCTTCCTTCTCTGTATCCCAAGCTATTCCCTCCCTCCTCATTAACAGGGTCTGTATGTATTTGAAGTCTGTCTGTTGCAATTAATTCACTTGGCAAGACCTCAGTCCCAAGTCTATAGAAGATGCCTACATATTACAGAATTCAAGGTTAGCTTAAAGTATGGAGGCAATAGAAGTAAAATACATAACCACATCAAATTTTATAAGCATGAGAAGAGAATTTTGTATTTCCACAAATAATGCATTCCTCTATTGTTGCTGCTTCTCCCCATCCCCCCATCTCTTTTACAACTCCTCCTAATGTATGCAGGGAACAAAAATTGGATGCAAGCAACCATTTTGGAATGTTAATTTGTGAGCACTCCCTTGTTAAAGCATTCATGCTTTACAAAAATTATGTATTTCTCTCAAATTTAGGGCTGCTTTGGAACTTCTGGTTTTAGAATCAAAGTATGGAAGAATATATATTAAGTATCCATAAGGATATGTTGGCATATGGTCTTTAATGACCAAGTCCACGGGTTTTGGAAAACCAGAAATGATGTGTGTTATGTTTGAGAGAAATGTGCCAGGGAAATTTGCTGAATCTTGGATTGTGAGGGCTAGTGCTTTGGATTTAATGTTAAGATAGGGTTGCCATATGTCCGGAATTTCCTGGACATATACGGAATACTGCAGTTGGAAGCAGTGTCTGGGCGGAAATTGCTAAAATGTTTGGGAAAATCTGGATATATGGCAACCCATGTTGGCAGTGTTGTTTTTGGCGATCTTTCTTTCTTTGCAAATTTGCTAAAAAAGCTCAACAACTTGTCCAGATTTTCACTGTTTGAAATATTGCAACCCTAGTTAAGCTTCAGTTAGGTTAAAGGGGAATGGTCCACACGGAGAAATATTTTGTCTTGGATTTTTTTAGCAGCATGGCTGTTGAGGATTGTGTGCATAATAGTAGGCGAATTATCGATGGCCAAGCTGGTGTTGCCATTGTATTTAAAAATAAGAGGAAGAATTCAACATCATATTATTTACAGTCATTTAGCCTGCTAGTCGGAACAATTGTCCCCTCTCCTCCACGTGGATGCTGTTCTAGAGTGTTCTGCTGCCACCCCCATCCCTGAACCAATTGCAGGGAGCAGGTGGGCAGAGGGGAGAAGCCTTGTTGAACAAACAAAAGTCTCTGTGCGGGCTTCCATTGACGGGGCTCATTAGTTGCAAATCTCGCTGTTTTGGACCTGACGCAAATGTCTTCCTCCTTTATTACAACAAAATGCACGATTTTCTGTAGATGTTTTGCAGTAGCTCCACCTTGCGGGGGGGAACCCCCAACCGCATCAGAAGCAGCACCAGCACAAAGTGGAACACATTCATATGTGCATATGATAGATGAGTAGCCATTTTTCCTAAGAGAAATTTGAACATTGTGAATGGGAGAACTGCACTACCAAAAGCAAATGCCTAACCGTGTAGGACTTAAGTAAAGGAAGGAGAACTGGAAAGAGGTTGAGCCTTGGTGCCTCCCTCGTGTTTTGAGAGGAGAGGGGACTCTGACAGAATATGCCTTTTCCTCTTTCCTTTTGGCACTGCAGGATGTCAGGATAACACCCTGCCCCCAAATCACAGGAAGCCTTGGAAGATTAGCTGTGATTCCTGCATCGCAGGGGATTGGACTAGACAACCATTTTGTGCCCTTCCAACTCCACAGTTCTATGATTCTAAGTATCACAACATGCATTGCTTGGTGAAAATTATTGTGCTGTGGACCATGAGGGCTATTTCCAACAAAGTCACTGCACTCACAGTCTGCTTGTGCAATGGAATTTCCTTTCCCTCTCCTTCCTCTGAGTGCCCCCTGGACCTCCCCCCACCCCGCTCTGGTGATTACAACATTTACCACAGAGTATCTAGGGTTGCTCTAGTGCAGATTGGGGGGCTGGGGGTGGGGGAGGAGAGGAAGTCCCATTGCTGGAGGCACAATAACTTTCTTGGATACAATCCTGATTAATGAAATGTTTAACAACAACAACAATCTCCGAAGGAACAACATTCTAGATCTTGATGTAGCATTGTGGTCAGTGCCCACTAAATTATCCTCCTCCTTTCTCCCTATCCCTGTGATTTTTGCTATAAGTTAGTTTTGTGGGGGCATATATATAATGCTGCAAATTTATTTTCTCTCTGCTAAAGGCAAGACATGTTCCCTTACTCCTGCTTCAGTTGTGTTACTGGCATGCTCTCCACTGCATTATAGGAAGGATCCCCCCAACCCCTTTTTATATATAAAAAAGCACCTCTCTTTTCATTGCTTTAGGAACTGTTCCTGAATGCTCGGGACAAGCGCTTCAAAACTTTCATATTGACCTTGAGTTTCTGGCAATGGGAAACTGCCCCAGTGGGCATTTAGAAGGTTGGCTGAAAGGATACAGAAATGAGTGACTATTTATATGGCTAGCACCTTTCTGTTGTTGGGCCAGACATTCTTTTAAGGGCTTTCTGTCAGTGGGGTGAAGGGGGAGTGGGATGGGAACAGGAAGTCTGGTTTTGCATAAGAATGTGGCTTTTCGGTTCAGTTTTGTGGATTATTTCTTTCCCAAGCTCTGCATCTTTTGTGGCTCTCTGCCTTATGCCATGTCCACACGTGCTTTCCTGCTATTATTAATTAACTCCTTGGTGGCCAAAGGCTGTCTGTAATCCATTACTCAGAGGGGAAGAAATGACTGGGACATCAAATTGAACTCACATTGATACAACCTGCACAGGTCACTGTGGGCTTCCCTAAAGAATCAGAGTCTTTGAATAAGTATTTATGCACATGCATTTCTTCAGCACTCTCTCATTCACCTCTTTATTTAGGAGTACAACTAAATATGTTGCAGGAATTAACAAGTGTGTGTGTGTGTGTGTGTGTGTGTGTGTGTGTGTGTGATGTATGTGTGTTAAGTTCAGCAGACCAGAAAGTTGGAATGGAGCCATTATGCGGGATTAATCCTTTGCCCTGCACATTTCTCTGGTTTTAAATCTCCTCCTGAAGCTAATATTTGCCATATGAGAGAAAACATTGTATGCTGTATCAAAGTGCAGTACAGAACTTGTGGGGTATTTTCTGGTACAGAATTGAAATGCAGCTTTCATGTATTTCCATGGCAATTTCATGGGGAAGTATCTGACTAATGTGTTCCATCAACACAAGGATTTGTGCTTGCACAACAGAATAGTCCCTCCTATCCTCTCCCTCCCTACACCCTCCTCAAATATACTCTGGAGGATTGGGGTAACCCCCAAAACAGATTTCAGGGACACATGGCGGGAGCAGTAGCGGAGCTTCATGCTCCTGCACTGGGGGGGGGGGCGTAGAGCAGGCGGGGCAGAGCTGGGGCACTGCCTGCGGGGGCGTGGCATCCAGCACAGGCGGGGGGGAGCTGCGATGGCACCCCTACAGAATCGCGCTGCCGGGGCGGTGCACCCCCCCCCACTCCTCTTCGTCTGCCAGTGGGTGGGAGGAGAGGCAAGAAAGTTCCATCATGCAAACATAAATCCTTGTGCTGATGTGATGCTGTGTTGGATGCAGGCAGTGATTATCTTTACATACCATTTATTTGAAGAAATAACTTTTTTGTCTAGTTAAGAATGCAAATGAGAAAACAGGGTATAGTTGCTGAAAACTTTGGTAAATCTTCTAGTGTTACTTCATTAAGCAGCAGGGTGGAGGAGAAGAGTGTATTGGAGCCACAGCCATGAGTTAATTGATTATTATTATTGTATTTTAGGCAATCATACCTCAGCTGATTAAGTTGAGATATGCACTCACACTGCCTCTTATATCTTCTCTTCACTGTTTTTAAACCAAGGAGTCTCTAATAAACCACAGTTTTCCATTTCTTCTGATTTTTGCTTGCCAGCTTTGGAACAAGTCAGGATAGTAAACTACAGTTTGAAGTTAGTTTAATACCCTGGCTTGTTCTGAAGCTGGTAACCATAGTTTTCTGATTTGAACAAAACAGGAAACTCTGATTAATTGCAGGTTTCTTGGTGATTGCAGCTTTAGCAAAAGGACTTTGTAGGAGCAGGAGGTTTGGGCATATCTTGGCATAATAAACTGAGATAGGAATGTCTGAACTGGGCTATTACACACTTCCTCAAAAGGGAAGCTGTGGGCATTTTAACTGGTTGTTAATGAGTTGTCATCTAACCAGTTTGCTTGTTTGGTTTGTTTTTTTCCACACAAAAATCCAAGAAGAATCAAAACTTGCATCAAGCTTGTAATGGCTAGTGGAGAAAATGGAAACATGCAATATACCTCTTTTTAGAATTAGAGGGACTTGTGCTGATAATTACTGAATATTTGGTTCATAAAGGGCCTGCCCATTTTTTTAATGGTAAGACTGGATTCACTAAAAGACATGGAAGTTTTATATTAAACTCGGGTATTTATAATCATATTTAAACCACTGCCAAGATAGTAATAAATAATTTTCCTTATTAAAGGAAGGGCTTGTAATAGTTGTATTAGCTGATGTTTCTTTATCTGACTGTAAGTGTTGAATATGTATATTTTCCCCATGTCTTAGTAAGGACAACAAGTTGTATTATTTTGAGGAAGGGTGTTTCACAGATTGTGATAGACCTTGGCATTTAATTTCCCTATTAGATCTTGTAATCAAGGCATTTGCCATGCACCTTACTTGAGCAAAATAAAACAACCTACAATGATCCTGTTAATTTCCTCCCTGTGCAAGTCTGTATGTGAATTGTTATTTATTAAATTTCTACACTGCCCTTTACCCAAAGATCACAGGGCAGTTCACAATATAAAAACACAAAAATGCACATCATAGTAACAAACATGATATCCTGCTCATGATATAGAACAACGTTCCCCACAATAATATGCAGAGGAAATTTGCCAGATAACTTAATCTGTTTCAGAAACTAACAGATCTATATGTGGCTCATCTATGCATGGCATTTAAAAATCAGCTTGGTTCTGATAAAAGTTAGGATGTGTTCTGTATTCATTGGAGGTGCGATTTTCCAATGACAGTTTTTTTGAATTTGCTAATCTTTACTCCCCCACCCCCAAAGTTACTCCCAGTAAAATGGGGTCTGTAAAAAGTTAGCAGTGGAGGGAGAGAGGCAAAAGGGTTAGCGAGGCACCCACAAGAGAGCATTGTTCCAGTCTGATTAGTAGACAGACAAATGGGAAAGGAATAGCATGGCATTTTCTGGCATGGATTAGCAACAGCAACCAGCGCTGTCTACATTTGTTTAGGTTGGGTGAATAAATTGGAGCATTTGTTACTGTATTATAAATGTCTTGTCACTTGTCAAATGTGAAGTGGGCCAAGGGGAGAATGACAAACAGCTCTTGTTGAGCTGGTGAGATGGGCTGCTTTGCTGCTGTCAACTCTGATTGGAGTTAATTTTGTAAATAGAATGCAGCTGCCATTTTCAGAGCTGAAACATGAATTTTTAATAGTGGCACAAAGCGGCGATCTCTGAAAGTGCGACACCTACTTTGGATATTTTAAAATCTAAACCTAATGGATTAAAGGGACTGCTATCTCAGTTACAAACCATCCCTCTCTTGTCTTGCTTCCTGCATGGCTTTTCATTAACTACAAAATGAGAAGCGCTCAGGGATGGAGGATAAATGGACCAACACTTGTGTTTTGTGGGTTTGTTTCTCCTTTCAAATTCAGTTACACTGAGCAGGTGTTCCTAAATGCAGCTCATTAAAATGTCTAGGCCTGTATGGATGTTAGTTTTGTCATATTGATTGACAAAAGATCTGTTACATTTTTGGGAATGGGAACAGAAAATGTTAAGACAATTTAGTAGCACAGTGAGGAAGTGGTAGAAGGAGAAGGTTGGTTGCTTTAACAAAAATTGTAACTTCAGTCTGCTGAGTCTGAAGAGTTCAGGTTTCTTGCTTCCCTCTTTTAAGCATAAGGAATTTATGCATTTTTTTCCTTGCTAATTAAGTGGGTCATATGGTGTTACATAGACATTCTTTTCCCCTTTTTTTTCTGGCAAATAGTTGACGGATGTAGACTTAGACTTTTAAAAACAGTAAGAGTATATGCATTGCCTTAAATAATGCTTTGGATCCCCGTTTGGCTCAGGAAGGAATTTTCCAGCACCAACCCAGATTAGCTGGTGAACTTAGACTTTTAAGCATCTGGATTTGATATAAGCTATTTTATATGCAGTTAATTTTACCTTAAGACATGGGGTTTGGATTAGCTGACCTTCAGGTGTCTCAAAATCCATAGCCAGTGGGAAAATCTTAGCTAACTTGGAATGTGAACTCCCCCCCCCCAAAAAAAAAATTCTGCCTGTAATTGACTACATTTGTGATGTGAATTTCAGGCTTGCATTTTCACAGTATAATTCTTCAGAACCATCACTAGTGCCATAGCTCTATGAACAGACATTTCCTTTGACTTAAATGAAAGGTGAAATTTTTGGAATATGTTAAATGCCAAGTCATGGTTAGGGACCTATTAAGGCATTGTAAGTGGTGGTGTGGACAGACCAGCAAATGGGGGATATGTGATTGAATTATTAGTGAGGGAGAAGTCAGAGACACAACACTGTAGTTCTCGAAAATGATTGTACAGTGGTACCTCGGGTTACATACGCTTCAGGTTACAGACTCCGCTAACCCAGAAATAGTACCTCGGGTTAAGAACTTTGCTTCAGGATGAGAACAGAAATCACGCTCTGGCAGCGGGAGGCCCCATTAGCTAAAGTGGTGCTTCAGGTTAAGAACAGTTTCAGGTTAAGAACAGACCTCTGGAACGAATTAAGTACTTAACCCAAGGTACCACTGAATTTAAGTTTTTTTTTATTCTTTGAAAGGTAAGTTAAATGACAATTTCTTTGAAATTCATTTGGAGAAAATTGAATGCACTTAATTTTAGAAACGCATTCATTTTCTGGTCTGGTCTTTTTTTTTTTTTTAATCTTGCTCAATGAAGGAAGCAGAGTTTATTCCTTGGCTCATCTTTGTTGGAGGCAGCATGAATCCAGCCTTTGCTGTCTTGGAGAACAGAGGTCAGAGCAACAGCAGCTAGGCCCAGTTGTCTGAGTTCAGGATGAGTCAGGCCCCAGATGAGTACTTCTTCCCGGGTTAAATTGAGGATTAGTGCCCCTGTGTCACCCTCTGTCTTTCTGCGTTTTGTATCCTGTGTTGAATGTGCTCTCTGTTTCAGAAATGTGCTTCAGTTTGTATTTTGCATTGCTTTTTTTTTTTAAGCATTTTAAAATTACTCAGCATTAGTTTTCCTTCAAAGTCTGTGTGCGGCACAACAGGTTAGATGTGAGTTGGGTGATAGTCCAGAAAGTGTAAATTTGAAGTGTAAATTTGTCCTGGTTGCACCCCACCCCAAATAAAATATTTCACAACCAGCACTCTCTTTGCTGCCCGAACCACGTTGGAAGTTGCAGAAACACCACACAGTCACTTTACACAACGAGCCGTAATTACTCTGAATTTCATTTATAATCTTGGTAAAACATATAAGATGTAGAAAACTCCATTTCCAATGTCACCGTGCAAATTGGTATTGTCTGGTAGTGGCCACTAAATGACTTTTTGGAACAGTGTGTCCTACCTCTGTTTGTCTCCTCTGAACCAGAGGTTATTATGTCATTAATTAAAACAACAACAACAACACATGCAAGCCAACCCTTCAGGTTCTTAGCATTTTATAGGCTTTTAAACAACACCGGGGAAAACTTGGCTACCGTGTACTATCTGGTATTTGTAGCTCAGCATGTTGTTGGAAACTTCAGTTTGTGTACTCCAGCTGCTTTCCCTAGAGTTACCACCACAACAGCAGTTTGAGAGGGTTCTTGCGCTGTTTTAGTTTTTCTAGGGGAATGGTTGGTATTTCTGGTTAGGCACTGTTGCTTTGAATCCAGCACTGTAGGTACGTAAGTGCTGTACGGATTGCGTATCACTTCCTATGGAAGCAGTCGCAGCCTGGACTCCCAATTGCATTGGACTCCAGTTGGGCATCTTGATAAGGAATAGGGTACGTGTGAGCATGTGTGTGTGTGCTGGTGTCAACATATATGTGAAGTGACAGTTGTGAAGATGTAAAAAGGAGCCCGGAGGGTGTTTCCATAAATAAGAAATTGGCACGAGGTGGCTTCTTCGAAAATGTGTGGGACTATCTTCATTGTGGGAAGGAAGCTGGAGAAATTGTGTAGAGGTGGGATGTGCGTGTGTACATGCATGTTTCTCTGCATTGGAAAGGGCCATTAGGCTGTATGTGCATACTCACCCCTCTTTTTTCCTTCTTCCAATGATTGCAGATACCCTAAATATTAAGTCATTCAGTCATTCACTGCATTTATATCCCACTTTTTCCCAAGGAGCTGAGGGAACCATGCATACTTTTCTCCCTCCTCATTTAATCCCCACAACAACCCTGTGAGGTAGGGTAGGCTGAGATGCAATGACTGGCCCAAGGTGACACTATACTTCTGTTAATGAAGCCTAGAATAGCATTAGCTTTTTTTTGCTGCTGCATCACACTGTTGACTCACGTTAAGCTTGTGGTCCACCAAGACCCCTAGATCCTTTTCACATGTACTGCTAGTAAGCCAGGTGTCCCCCAACCTATATTTGCGCACCTGGTTCTTCTTGCCTAAGTGCAGAACCTTACATTTGTCCCTGTTGACATTCATTTTGTTAGCTTGTGCCCAGTTCTGCAACCTGTTAAGGTCATTTTGAATTCTGTTTCTCTCTTCTGTGGCATTAGCTACCCCTCCCAGTTTGGTGTCATCTGCAAATCTGCTGAGCATCCCCTCAATTCCTTCGTCCAAGTCATTTATAAATATGTTAAACAACAATGGGCCCAGGACAGAACCCTGCAGCACCCCACTTGTCACTTTTCCTCAGGATGATGAGGAACCATTAATGAGTACACTTTGGGATCGGTCAGTCAACCAACTACAAATCCACCTAACAGTTATTTCATTCAACCCACATTTTACCAGCTTCCTCACAAAAAAATCATGGGGGACTTTTTCAAAAGCCTTACTGAAATCAAGATACACTATGTCCACAGGATTTCCCTGATCCACCAAGTTTGTAATTCCATCAAAAAAAGAAATCAGATTGGTCTGGCATGACTTATTTCTGAGAAATCTATGCTGGGTCTTAGTAATCATAGCATCCTTTTCTAAATGCTAACAGACTGACTGTTGAATTATCTGTTCAAGGCCTTCCCTGGTGTCAATGTCAAGCTCACCAGTCAGTAGTTACCTCATCCAGAAGCTTTATAAAAAGGCATGGGGGGGGGAGTTAAATGGAAAAGGCCTGGCAGATGTGCCATGAGGTGGAGCAGACAGGGCAGGTAGGGGCAGAATTCTTCTACCTGCAGCACCAGTACAAGGTGCTGTTAGGTAAAGGTAAAGGGACCGCTGACCATTCGGTCCAGTCATGGACGACTCTGGGGTTGCGGCGCTCACCTCGCTTTACTGGCCAAGGGAGCCAGTGTACAGCTTCCGGGTCATGTGGCCAGCATGACTAAGCCGCTTCTGGTGAACCAAAGCAGCACACGGAAATGCCCTTTACCTTCCCACCGGAGCAGTACCTATTTATCTACTTGCACTTTAACGTGCTTTTGAAGTGATAGGTTGGCAGGAGCAGAAGCAACAGGAACTCACCCCGTCGCAGGGATTCGAACCGCTGACCTTCTGATCGGCAAGCCCTAGGCTCTGTGGTTTAGGCCACAGCGCCACCCGCGTTGTGCTGTTACTTGCCTTTAATGTCCTAAACTGCTTGGGGGCCCAATTAACAGGTCTCCTCCATCTAACCCACAAAGTCAGTGCAGTAAAATATCATGGTAGATGGTATCAAATGCTGGCAGAAGGTAAAGGAAAGATGAGAAGGTTGCACACTCCATGTGTCTTTCTCTACAGAGGTCATCCATCCCGGCAACCAAGGTGGTTTTGGTGCCGTACCCAGGCTTGAATCCAAACCAAAATGGGACCAGATAATCAGTTTCATCCAAAGGGGCTTTGCAAAAGCTCTGAGCTGTTCCATTCCTGTCTGCACATTGATGTCTGTATATATTAACATGTGGTTTACCCTTTCTAGTTCTTCAGTTGAGCCAGTCTGGCAATGATGATTCTGTTTACTCTTATCCATTAAATTAAGCACCACCTGTCTGGTCCACTGTGAATGTAAACAGATATCCATACATTCTTGCATTTAGTTCTTGCTTCTGAATAAATATTCCCTCCATACTATTTCTTGCAAGGGGTGTGTGTGTGTGTGTGTGTTTGCACGCTTCACAGATTCTTTGAAGCTTCAGCATGAGGCATGTCATTATATAACTTGTTTTATAGAGAGGCTATTTTTCAGTTTTCCATTAGGCCTTTCAGGGCAGTTTTGTTTCCCATTCTGAGGCCTTGATGTCTCTCTGTCATGGCAACAGTGGTGCCTGTTGTCAGTTTGGTTGAGCCACCTGGACTTTTCTCAAAGTTATGAGATTATACATAACTTTGCAGAGCTTAGGTGGCAATGCCACAGTCAGCTGCCATACCCTGCGGGGGGATATTTCAGGCGCTGCACACAGCCATGGCTCCCGCCAGCCCACAAGCTGTAAAAGGGACTTGGCAGCCTGCATCTGGTATGTGTGCTATAAATTACCCATCCCTGCACTGCATTATTCAGAGTGCTGTATACATTTCTTAGCTCAGTAATTAGGCCTGTATTATTTGCTGTGTCTCCTTAGCTTAGAATCCATCAGGGGCTACTGAGGCAGGATACAAATGACCATGCGAGGAAGGAGATTCCAGTTTTGTGCTTCCCATTCCCTGCCACACAGGCCTTTCTACTTCCCCACCCTCCATTTCCTTGCCCTTGAACAGCCCACTTTTTTGGCTGTACGGTTACAGAAGCATGGATGATTATGAGGTATGAGACTGGAGAAAAGTTCTGCAACCTCCTAACTCGTTAGAGTTCGGAAAAAGGCATTCCTGAGCACTGCTGCAACCCGAAAATCCAGGTTCATCAGCAGATCCAGGAACATCCCAAGGCTGCAAGCCTGCAAAGACCTTGGTGTCTGAATCCTCTCTGCGACTGGCACCCCAGTTTTGTCCAAAATCACAGAATAAAAAGCAGTTGAAAGATGTGGAATGTATTACAAATTCAAGTGTTGTTTTTGTAAAAGGTTTCTGTTTTCTTCAACTTATGTTCCACTAACTGTCTAGATAGTTCACATGTTTCTGCAGAGGAAAATAAAACTACAAAATAATTGTGTTGTAATATGTACAAAATCTTAACAGTACAAACAGGTGGGGATAATCCTACACACTTTCAGAAATTTTCATAGGCAAGATATGGGTCTGTACTAAGCATACAAAAACCCCCAAGGCCTGCCCCAATTATTATTATTATTATTATTATTATTATTATTATTATTATTATACCACTTTATACCTGGAGGTCTCAGGGCGGTTCATATAAAAAGGTCATAGTATATAAAATAACAATAAAAGCAATAACCCAATAATACCCGCTCCCAAAGAGCCATATTTCAAAAGGGCATGGGATGTTGATCAGGTCAACCAAAGGCCTGGTTAAAAAGGCCTGTTCTCATGTTGCCACCCTCTGGACCCTCTCTCTGAAGGATGAGGCTAGCACATGGATGCTAGCACATGGATGCCAGCTTCAGACAACTAGGAATAGACTGTCCTGGCCACATGGAGAAAGTAGTGGCTGTTTGTCCATTTCCTGCTTTCCTTGTGCTACTTGCTATCTAGCACTGTCTCTCTCCTTCCTGCCCCAGAGCCAAGGGCACAGGATATTGCAGAGAGGTATCCTCCAAATGATGCCTTCCTCTGTGGCTTAGAGCAGCATCTGCCCAAGCGAGAAAACAGCTCACTTGGAGGGATTTCTATTTCCAGGCAGATGGGTTATGTTTGATGGAAGGTAGAGGCAAGGATGGATTTAGAGCAGCACAACAGGTTCTACTGCACTGGGCCCAGGGGGCGTCACAGGGCGCCACAACTGTGACTTGGTAAATTGAGCAGAACAGAAGATAAGAGGGGAGGAATTTTGGCCTTGCACGAGGTGCTGCTGAAATTTGAAAGTCCAGTGTCCACCTTTGGTGGAGGAGACATAATGGTGGCAAGAGGTGCAGCGGAAACTAGACAAAGAAGAGTAGATGATTTTCTGTATTACAAATGTTGAGCAAAATATTTTTAAAGTACCCAAAGGGTAATATTTTAACATTGAAAAAAGGAGGACAACCCAGTTATGTCTCAAATGTCATTTTATTCCATTGCAAAAGGAAAAACATACTGAATTTTCATATAAACGTTTTTTTAAAAAAAGGTTCATAAGAGTAGGATATGATTTCATTTGCTAGCATATTTGCTACGGGAAAACGTCTAGACATCATATCCCACAAAACTTGTCAACTCAGCCAATAGCTGTTTCCTAGAGGCATAGTATTGTATGTAGCATCTATACGCAGCACACCTATCCAACAAATGACCTCAGCAGAAGTCTTAAATTTCTCTTAGCACAAGGGGCATTTTGTATTTTGGGTTTATTTCGTTTGCTACAAGTATTTTCAACTATATAGAGAACTCTATTTTTAAAAATGCAAAGAGTGGCTTCATAAAGTTATGTTTGGGGGAATGTATTAGGAGTATCAGAATTTTCTGTTGCCCACATCAGAGAAGGAATCTCCCAAGTGTTGCTCCTTCATCACCACCTTCTTGCATTTTTCAGTGTTGTACTTTGGCTTTGCTTCCCTTTTACTAGTATAGGAATGGTGAAGATGAGTGTTGGGGTTCAGACACTACAGTCTCATCTCCGTACTTCAAATCAGTTGAGGAAATGAGCAGCCCAGGTTCACTATTATGCCACATAGTGCCAGAACAAAATTTGACCACACTTATCAGTCTTCATTTTCCATATTGCTGGTTATTTACTGGTGATTCTCTTCCTTTTTCCAGGCGCTGAAGAAGTGCTTTTGCTTGCCAGAAGAACAGATTTACGAAGAATTTCCTTGGACATGCCAGATTTCACCGACATCATTTTGCAAATAGATAATATCAGGCATGCTATTGCAATAGACTATGATCCTGTGGAGGGTTATATATACTGGACTGATGATGATGTCAGAGCCATTCGTCGGGCTTTTCTCGATGGGTCAGGAGCCCAAACCCTTGTGACGACAGAAGTAAATCACCCTGATGGCATAGCTGTAGACTGGGTGGCTAGAAACTTGTACTGGACCGACACTGGTACCGATCGCATTGAAGTTACGCGGCTGAATGGGACATCGAGGAAGATCATTATATCAGAAAACCTAGATGAACCTAGAGCAATAGTGCTTAATCCTGTGATGGGGTGAGAGTTGCATATCTTTGGTCATTGATACAAAATGAAGAGATGGCTCTGCTTTTGTTTTCTAGGCTTGTGAAAGAAGGTATTTAAATGTTGTATATTCTGAGAGTGCAGGATATATTGTATTGGTGGTGCTAGTCTCTGCTGAATTCACTGCCATTCTTCCAATCCATACACTTCATTACTATCTATTTAGGATAGCCAAGCATCAAATCCTGTGTTGTAGTGAGAGCCTTCATGATTTCTTGAGTGGGATTTTGTATCTCCTCCTTTATTTAAAATGACAATTTATGAATCTTGTGAGCTCTGGGGATACACAGACTGCTAATTACAGATTCTACTGCTAATTAAAGTTTCTCAGCAAATGTCACAACTTGAAATTGCAGTAGTATATTTTCATCAAATATTTGTGTGTAAGGAGGAGGCATGTGTAAAACAGCCTATTATTATTTGTTCCCAACAGCTATATGTATTGGACAGACTGGGGTGAAAATCCGAAGATTGAGTCTGCTTATTTAGATGGTTCTGAGAGGAAAGTTCTGGTGAATACATCATTAGGGTGGCCTAATGGTTTGGCATTGGATCTTGAAGAAAATAAACTTTACTGGGGAGATGCGAAGACTGACAAAATTGAGGTAAATTAGAAAAATTATATTTTTTCAGACAGCTTTGATAAGAACTAACTCTCTTGAGCTACTATGAGTATTACTCATATTGCCACATTGGCTCATCTTTGTTTTCTTGGAAATGATCTATTTTTACCACAAATGGTTTCTGAACTGGTTGAAATTCCAAGAGCTACAGAGTTCTATAAATGGGAGTTAAGGTGTGGATGCAATAAAGATCTGTGACTGTATCATTGCAACTGAATTAATTTTAATAGACCCTGACCCAGGAATCAGAAGAGTAATTGGAACTAAACTGTTATTGTAAAACTTACTTAACTGAGTCTTTGGCTCATTCTTGAATGTGTTGAAACTTGGAGAAAGGTTTTTTAAGCAAATATTGTTCTTTTTGAGACGTTTCAGCAGAGTTGTCTTGTTTTGTTCTGCACACGTAGTTTGTTTAGCTGTCCTCATACAGATGGATGGAAGGGTTTTGTGTAACTTCAAGACTTGCTAACTTTATGCAATAGTAGATGTAAATAAGTTCAGTAAAATATGTCTTCTGATACATAGCTGCCAAGCCAGCTGTAGGAATGCTTGAACATCTCTATATGGTGTTCAGAGGACTTTCCCCTCTGTCAAAACACCTAATACTAAATGCCTTTTAGGAGAGTGTAAAGGAAAAACAGATTAGGACATTAAGGGAATAACTTAACAGCAGGAAAAAGTGTGCTAATGTTTCTATTTACATGCTTATGAGGCAAGGTCTGATAGTTCCAAAATTCTGGTTTTTCACTCATGAGTTTTGGCTTTATTTGTTTTGAGTTAGAGGTTTGAAGGTGAGAAACAGTTAGTCGCTCACATACTTTGCTCTACTAGTCTGCTTCCTAAATGAGGCACATCACTGTTTCTTTTTGTAAGTGGGTTTTTTGAGTTTAAAAGATGATGAGAGAATGAGATTTGAGCGCCTCATTGATATGAAGCTGCTTTAAACTGTGTCAGATCAGTGGTCTGTGTAGTCCAGAACTGTGTCTTCTGCATTGAAATGCATGTGACCTTCCACTGAGATATGCTTCTCCCCGAGGGGATTGGCCCCAATTTCTCAAATCTTTAGAAATTGCCCTAACCCAGCACAATGATGATAAAGCACCTACTTTTGGGTGCTGTGTAAATAAAGCATACTATTTATACTATTTATTTACTGGATATTGGAACTTGTAAGGAGGTGTCCTTGTTAATCTGTTTCTTATTCATAGGACTCCTCCTCCTGGAATAGAGTAAAGAGATGATTGTAGTTTCTTATATTTGAATTTAAATGCTCCCAATATTTAGAGTACTACAGGGTACAGATTCCAATAAATCTTTGGTCAAGGACCTTCCACAAAACAGCTCCTGGGCCTTCGGGGGGGGGGGTCGCTTATAGTAAGTTTTTTTGGGGGGGGGAGGGGGAGAGTTCCCCAGTTTAATCTATAGAAAAGGATGCTCAGTTGGTAGTTTTGTTCATTCCATTGCATATCATGAAGCTTCTCCAACACTATGTTACTTTCAGAAAATAAAACTCTTTTTACCTACCCAGTTCCTTGAGGTGGAAGGCCCACCCCCACCCCCGCTCCTAAAGCAGCTAAACATTGCCGTGCACGTTAGGAGTGAGTGTGCTCCTTATTTATGTGTGTTAAACCTTCACATGGCAAAAACAGCAGTTACTCTTTCTTGGCAGAGACCTTCCCATCTGCAGCATTCAGCTGTAAATACAAAGGACTCAGTCACTTCACAAGCAGTTTATATCCTGAAGAAACCATTTGGCAAGGCCTGTCAAACTTTGCGTGACAACAGCCTTTGGGGCTTTCACTGCAAATTTGGCACCCTGTGGTAGCATTGTTCCCAGCTTTTAAAACTTTTTGCTAAGTTAGTTTGGCAGCATGTGCAAAAGGGTAAGGAGTGGGGGGGAGTGAAGAAAGATGAGAAATACAGCAGATTTCACATACTTTATGTGGAAATAATGTATCTTGACTCTACAGAATCGGCTGCTGCAGAGTTAAGGAACATAAAAGAATTGAAAGCAAATTTAGGACTTCATTGGAAAAAAGTTAACTTTCCTTGAACAAACAGTAGATTAATACGGATTACAAGGTTCCAGCAGAGAGTGAAGCAAAGAGCCACTGGCATCCACGTGTGGAAGTTCCTAATTCTCTTTAAAAACCAATTTTGTGGTTTGGTATTATCTCTTCAGGATTTGCTTAATGACCCTGAGGCATAATTACATAATTACAAAAATCTGAACTATTTCCCTATTTTTAGACATGTTTCTAATTTAAATATTTTCAAAGCTATAGTTAGGGATAAAATGCAACACAGGGAATTATCAAATGTGGGGTTGTATCTCTCTCCACCGCCCCATTTATCATTTTAAAGGTTTTGCAGTTACTTTCTCCTGAAGGAGTCAGACTTTATGCCTAGACATTCTGAAGCATTGTGTTATGCTAAGAAGTCTCTCTGAAGCGTGACACCCAGGTCATTAGTGTCAGACCGCTGTTCTGTCCCCTCCATCGACCAACCCACCAAAGTCCACTTGGTAATTCTTATTAACCCAATTCATCCTGGCTTTTCTCTCTGGTCACAGATTATAAAATGTGAAAATATTTCTGTAAACTAAGGATAGATAATGCCTAATCTGTACTTCAGTGATCAGAAAAAGCTTTCAGAGTGTTGATCTTTCTAGAAAACAATCTCCCCCCCCCAGGGAATTTCTACCATATGATATGTGATATTTGAAATAATGACCTCAGTCTAGGTCAGTGCAAGAAAAGTTTCCCCCCATAAAAGGTAGCAGAAACTTTCTTCTTGTTTACTCATTGTTGTCTTTTCATCCCTAAATGAATGTAGATTAATCCAGAATTTTTAAATTCATCCTAGCATCTATTCATTAAAATGTAATTATATTCTTGTTTTATACCTTATGTGTTGTAGAAGTGCTAATGATAAAAAATCTGGTACAAAAAAGAAAGAAAGGAAAGACAATCAAAATCTGATTCAGAATATTAGTTGCAGGGCAAATTAGCATAGCTCTTATCCCTCCCCCTTTCAGTACCCAAATTTGCCTTGCCACAATGCAAAACACAGGGGACCACAGTATTAGCAAGAAGAGTGAATGTGAGTAGGGATTCCTTTGTCTTGAAATTCTAATGTGATCTTTTTTCATTTGCCGAAACTTTTCTATTTTTGCTTTGGAAGAAATCACTTTAGTTCTCGCAATACTATTCATAGTTAGTCAAGCTTTTTAAAAGTTAAAGAAAAGTTGCAGAGTTGTGCTTGAAATTAATTGTGCTTTCTTAATTCGATGCCAAAATGAACTTTTATTTTAAAAAAATGGGACAGGGAGGAGGAAACCATTGGGAGCTCTGAATAGGAGGAATCTGACCTTTGACCACTGAGAAGGCTGTGTCAGAAGTAAAGCAACTGCCTTCCCACAGTTGAAGGAGAAATAGGCATTGATCACCATGAGCCCTACCAAGTTGACTGACCTCGAGGAAACAACTAAAGGGCCACTGTCGACTGCAACAGTATAGCTACACACAAATCTGAAACTTGGATAACAACTAATAGTTTACTTCCGGTGGGTGAAAGAGAATGCTAACTTTCAACCACTTCCTATACAATTTGCCCATGCCTTATTCTTCTAAAGAAGAAACCCAAGGCATAGCCATTACAGTACTTGGCTCCAAACATCACTTTTGTGTGCAGAAGCTCTGACCATTTTATTTATTTCTGTACATTTTATTTTGTTTCCTTTTACACCATCTTCTCCAGTCGAAAATAACTCCCTCAAGATTATTCACAACATAAACTTGCATGGGATGCTTGTCTCCAATGCTCTCCTTTCAGCTGTGGCTCCTATGCCATATCATGTGCTTCTCTGGAGGATCTCCTGATCCTCTGGACTAGATTTTGATCATAAGTACCATTGGCCTGGGCAACCAATAGCAACAAGCAGCAGCAAACATCTGCTGCCCTGCCCACTATTAAGACAATGGCTTGGATCCTGATGTGAGTTGTTAAGGAAGTTCACAGATTTCCTTTCTCCTGCTCTCCCCTGCACCCCATCCCACAGTCCTCAGGAGTTGCCCTCACAACCCCGATAAGGCTTTTTTATGGCCACAGGTGTCTGCAGTGGAAGCAAGAAGATGAAAAACTTTCCTTCTGTGATTTTCATTACCTTTGGATCCAAGGCAATAGCATTTGAAGCAACAAGCAATGTCTGCCTTGCATTGCAACTGGGGTGGTGGCAGCACAGCTGTGGTGATACAGCTTTTAGTCTTAGCAGAAGTAGCAATGAGAGTGGCTCAGGACCAGTCTGGAACAGACTCAAGCTGCTCTTTGCCGATAACTAAACTGAACAGGAGAAGTCTTATCGGTTTATAGGTCAATTCATACCGTCCTAACATGAATCATACTCCCCCCCCCCAAAAAAAGTGCTGCACTCTCACTACAATGGGAATTAGTTCAAATGGTATCCAAAAGAATGTAATTTTGCATGAGCCATATAATTACTTGTCATTCATTGCTGCCCTGTGATCAGTTGCAGGGAAACTTGTGCATTGTACTGGTGTAAGATTCCTGTGATGCTTTTTCAACTTTATTTCCATTATAATTTATCAAAACATACAGAACATGCCAAGCTATAACTGCTTTTCTTTTCAGAAGTTTGCAGGACAGAGTTGGCTTATACAAGAGTCTGTCTGTCTGTCTGTCTGTCTGTCTGTCTGTCTGTCTGTCTCTCTGTCTCTCTCTCTCTCTCTCTCTCTCTCTCACACACACACACACACACACACAGCCCCCCTCCCCAAATCTTGAGCTAAGGTGTCATGCTCTTTCCTACGGCCGAATATGTAATAGAAATTGAATGTCCACTTATTCCAAGTTGTACATGGTTTTGAACTCTGTGTTCTATGAACCTATGGAGGGAAAAGCCTGCTGAACAACACGCTGAAAATAGTGTTAGCTGACCAGAATCCCTCTGCAATTCCCCCTTAATAGAAATGCCCAGCCAGATTCCATCTATCTGGTATCTGCAGTGGTGGGAAGATTTTTTTTTTAAAATGCATTTCTTCAGCTTTTTTATATAAGTGTTTAGTGCCTTGATGAGACAGCAGTCACTCAAAAAGGGAAGACTTTCCTCACCACTTTGACTCGAGTCATCCTGTGGGAAAGGAAGCTAACTTATTCTAAACTGTAGGTGACCCTTGCCTTTTTTTGTGAGCAATGAAGACATAATGGGGGCCCAGCGAAGGTTTAGCGGAACCCCCACAGCCATCTGCGCACTTCATTGGCAGAAGTGCCTTTCACTTGAACTTGCATTTGACAAGTGTGTTCTGTCTTTCTCATTCAGAAGGGTCCTTCAAAGCCAGCTAATTGAAATGCTTGCACCCCTCTGTTCCTTTTCCTTGTGTCACCCCCCCTCCCCCCCATTTGCTTAAATTGCAGGGCACTAGTATTCATGGTTAATGAGCAAAAAAAGCCCATGCAGTTCTAGAGCTACATTTCTTTTAAAAAGCAAAACTGTATAGGAAAGTTTCTGAGTTCTGTCCCCACCAACCCCCAACCCCTCATACCAGCGTCTGAGAATCTAGTTTAGTCTAATAAAGAAGCTGAACACACACACACACCCCCTTCCCAAGTTTCTGTTGCACACTTGTTAAAAATTCTTTTTGTCTTCCTAGCCCTGGACTTTATGAAATGAAACACAAATCAGGCCCCTGGAATAAAAGGTTGCATGTATGCCTTGTGGCATTTGGAATGAAACTATTCACTGCCTGAATGACTATAAATAGAAAGCCAGGAGCTGTCTATTTCTCAACTTGGGGCTCCCTGTAAAGGAGCACCCTTCCCAGTAAAAGGTGACTTTTGAAAGAAAACTTTGTTCTTTCCTTGTGGGAATTGAATTGCTCAGGGATTCTTCGTGCACTTCTGGTTAGAAGGCATTAATCTCCAATTTATTTTTAACAACAGCATTCTCTGTGTAATAAATGTGTATTCTTGGACCTGTAGCCAGATATGCCATCTCATCTGTGGAGGTCCATGTAAAATTCTGAATACAGAACAAACAGTTCTCTTTGCATTTTGCTGCTGAAAGCTTTCTATTGGCTCTCTTCCAGCTGTCGGCTCCTTTTTATCTTGTATTCATTTTTTAGTAAGAAGGCTAAATTAGTGGTGCACAGGTTTTTTTTCCCAGGTTTTGAGAGACAGAACAAGAATCGTGATTGATTTTTATTATTATTATTATAAAAGATTTTATTCTCCCGATGGACTTCTGAAGTTGCCGACATAAGAACTCCAATAGCTTACTGTTGCAGTTCTTCAGGCAATTTGTTTGGTTGATTTGGCCGATATGAATGCTCAGAAATCCCCTGTGTTGTGCACTTATGCAAATGCAGTTTCAGAGTACTTTCTCCTCCCCTTTTAGGTTTTTCTAAAGAAACCAGGAGATGCCGGGAGGGGAGTTGCTCATTGACTGGTATAGTTCTACTGGCTTTGATGGGGCTACAAGCGTGAAAGTGGTGAAAGTGGTCAATAAATCATCCGCCTGAGCAGGCAATTTTAAAAACTGTCTTACACCACAATTGTTTGAGTTGTGAGAAGGGGAATTCACACCTAAGTTGGAAGCATTCTGCAAAATTAACATATGAAATTTAAATCACCTCCCTGTTAAGTCATTTTGTTTTAGCTTCTAGGTATCTTTTCATTTCTTTCTGTGATTGTATATGCAAATTGTATATGCAAATTAGTTAAGAGGCATTTCTTATTATGAAAGTTTACAGCATTAACCTATTGAAAACTACCTATTATATTTAAACTTCAGCCTTATTTTTGAATAAAAAAGCAATAGGAAACAATTATTTGAGGCCTGTCTTAATTTTGTATACTGAATTAATCTAGAACTGGGAAATGGCCATACTTCAGCTTGCATGAGGAAATGATGGAAAATAGTTAAACTTAACGATGATTGATTACTCATGTGCCTGAACCATAAGAAACCTCTAGATGGCTTAAGTTGTTTTTAACACACACACCCCAGTTGAACATTGGCATAGGCAAATAATATAATGCCCCATGTCTTTCCACTTAATATTGGTTGCCTCTTGGCTTTTATGATTGCAGTCGTTCGTATGTCTGCATGCTGATTTCAGTGTAATGCTCCATATGTTTTGCTTGTCACCTTTTATTGTAAGACTTCCTTCACCTAAGGTGGCCCCCTGCTGCCCTTTTGCATGGCAGCTCCTATAGGTAGCCCTGCTGCCTTTTCCCTTTCTAACTTTCCCTTGGGAGCCTGTTGAGAACTATTGAAGACGTTGAATCGATTGTCAGTTTTCATCTTGCTTTGTCTCTGCGGACTTTGTTCATCATTTACTACAATTTTACAAGGGTTTTTGAAAATGTCGTCTATCATCCATTCATAGATGTAAATTTTCCATTCAGTTGTTCATTCTGTTTACAGTGGCTAGATTCCCCCCTCCCCCCGTAATGGCCATTTGCCTTCTTAAATCTCTTCTGGAGATGTTTAATTTCCTTATAATACAACATCATAACATGGTTGCTTAAATGTTGATTAAGGTCCTATGTATAACTAGAAAATTTTCTATCGCTGAAATTTCTGAACTTTTAAAATATGCAACCATTGATTGGTTGTTTTCTAATGCTAGCATCTGCAAAAATATATATTAAATGTATAAAACTGGTTTAAGCATGTTTAGTTTCAGCATGTTAGAGGATTATACAGCTGTGATGCTGCTTGGATTTTGAACTGACCTTGTTGACTGGACTTGTTTCCTAATTGCATCAAATTGTAATATTTTAGAGGATGATGGACTATGAGTTTAGCTGCAATGATACACACATCCTTGTGTATCCTTGAAAATCAATGGGATTTAATCGGACTAAATACATGCAAGCTTACAGCCAGTGTCACGACTGCTACTGTTAGAATAGTTCCCATTACCAGATCCTCTAGTAATTGTCTGTCACTTGGTGAAAACCAAAGATGGAGATTTACAAAGGAAGTCTAGCTGCATAAGAACTGGTATGCAAATTTTCTTACCCCAAGTCTGCCTAAGTACTCATTATTTCATTTCACCACTAATCACTATCTTTGGATCTAATACTCACTGCTTTGTTCACTTGTTCAGCCTTCCAATATATTGCTGTTTAGGACTATGACTTGCATTTTGAAGTTCAAGCATTTAATTGCTATTGTGAAGTCATTATGAAAGATTTCCTTGTGCTAACATCCACATGTCAATGCTGAATTCTTAACACTCATAAATATATTAGTGAAATGTTGTAAGATAAAAGTATATTGCATGTGTTTTAATCTCTTCCAAAAGTTTTATAGCCCCTACATTATTGACACCACTTTAAAACAAAATGATGTTGTCACCTACTATGGCCAACTAAAGACTCCTCTTTAAAAAAAATCCTGCTATTGCTCAATATATTCTCCTTTCAGTGTGAGACTTTTTATTACTTGGTGCCATGTGCAACCTAATTGCTTTCCATATTGCCGTATCGGAGAAAGATTCTCAGCTAACTACTGTAAATGTGAACATGCATCAGACTTCTCTCTTCCTGTGGGAGTTATCTAGGATAAGATTTATCTCTAGCTTTACTTACTGCTGCTATAGTAAGATGTAGGCTAGAAAGAAGGCTGGAGAAATGGATTTGACCCAAGCTTAACTGCCAGTGGTCTTCCACTGTAGCAATAACAAGGCCAGATATTATGAATCTTGTTAAAACATAACACAGACTATGGATGTCCAGGTCTCCCAACAGTCATTTGGGTCAGCTTTCCTGTGGTGTTTCATTTCTCACCCTTCAAAATATATTTCTTATAATTGCATTTAAACTTGATAAGCTAGGGGTGGCCCAAATTACTCTGATCAAAATGAATGTAGAAAGTGAAACAACCAAAAGCTTAACTGGGGTCCACTCTGTCCATAGCAATTTCTGAAAATAGGGTGTGTAAAACCTTAGAATTTACGTGTGCCACAAAGTACATGTTTATGTGGTCAATACCACTTCAAGAGCCCTGGAGTAGGCCCTCCCCTATTTTTGTAACATAAAAACAAAACTGTGTTGTCGCTGACTGTACAGCAAAAAAGCTTCAGGGGTCTGTTGGATCCCAGGGGTATTTTTTCTGCTCCATCTTGGCCTCCAAAAAGAGAGAGAGCTGAACAAACTTTTTAAGCAGTTGGAAATGGATGCTGGGGGGGTATGGGGTAAGAGCGGAGGCGCTGCAAAATTTGGTTGGAGGCTGCATGTAGTGGCCTTTGAGGAGGAGGAGGAGGAAGCAAACTTTGCAGAAAACAAGCAATATAGATCTACTCCTTTTTGTAGGTGCATCTTGAGCTCACAATCTTTCAGTCACATTTCCTTGTTTTCGTCACTGTGTTGGGATCTTAAGATACCAATAATTGATTTGTGGTTGTGGGTGTGAGGGGGGTTAAGCAAAGGCACAATCGTCTCCTGCAGCTTATCTCATGGGTGGGGTGGAAGCTGGGTCCAGTTACTCCTGCATCATTTCATGCATTTTAATTATTAACTTTATAATAAGGGAGGGGTTTCACAAATGAATGTTCCAAGTGTATAAAATCAAAAGCTTTTACTAAAACGTTAATAACAACAACAACAAAAAGCCATAGTAACAAGGAACACATGACTGGAGAGAGCTTTTCTGCCCTTGCTGTTATATGGAAACCTAGTAACCCTTCATAATTTTGACCGTTGTAGTGTAATTTGATTTTTCATAGCCTTGTTCACCATTTGAAGCGGTATGGAAGATGGTGTGAGTGAGCTGACATTGGTTATACTCAGAGTAGACCCTTTGAAATCAATGGAATTAAGACCATTGATTTCAATGTGTGTACTCCTAGTAGGACACAGTTTGATATCACCCAGTGTTCAAATTAAGGCACAATCTAATGTAGTCAATTAGGGGGGGCATAGCAAAGTGGCAGAGCAATTTCAATATATGGCATCTCTCTCTCTCTCTATATATATAATAACTTATTATAAAAGCATCAGGTAGCTGATGGTGGGAAAAACCTCTGCCTGAGATCCTGGAAAGCTACTTTTAGCCAGAGTACACTGCGCTGGGCAAGAACATCAAATAGCCTGGCTTGGCTAAGGCAGCTTTCCCCCTCTTTGGGCCTCAGGCTGAATGGAGGCAAGCAGCTTGCCACTTACTCCCCTTTCAGCCTAGCTGCCAGGCGCCAGATGTGTGCATGTCCCTGTGTGCCGCTCTCCGCTGCCAGCATTTTGCTAGCAGCAGGAGGGCATGTGCACATGTGGCACCATCCTCTTCGCTTGCTTGCTCCAAACCAAACGGCATTGGCTGGTGGTGGTAGCAAGAAGTTCCTCTTCTCGATTCCTGCTTGGCTATATGCCCAGCTGTTAAAAGTTCAGGATCCTTTTCCTTATTTCTGTCTGTTCACCCGAGCGGCTGCTGCTGGTAAATAACACTGCTCAGTATGGTGCTGCCTCTGCCGTTGCCATCTATTACCTTAATCTTTTAAGAGACACATTTCCCCCCAGGCTTTTGTTAAAGCTAAGCCCTGTCTTCTGTATGTTATAATTAATTATTTGTATTGATGTTCTGTATATGTTCTGTATAAAAAAACCTTTGTGTTTTTAATTTTGCTACATTTAGAGGTAAATAAATGGATGGTGATGATAATAATAATAATAATAATAATAATAATAATAATAATAGTAATAATATTTTCCTTAATATCTGAGGGCTGTCCTTTGTACGTAGGAAATCCCTCCTAGGCTCTCCTTTCCCATTATTCCTGCCTGGCATGTTTGCATGTAGGTACCATGTTTGAAAATAGCAAGGATGACTGAGACCTTTGCTTCAAGACGATAAAGGGTCTGGAAATCAAGCCTTATGAGGAACACTGGAGGGAGTTGGGTGTGTTTAGCCTCGGAAAGAGGAGATATGATAGCTGTCTTCAAATATCTAAAGGGCTGTCACATGGAAGATGGAGCACGTTTGTTTTCTAGGACCCAAACCAATGGATTGAAGTTACAAGAAAGTAGATTCCAACTAAACAGGAAGAATTTCTGGTGGTAAGAGCTGTTCCACAGTGGAACACACTCCCTCAGGACGTGGTAGACTCTCCTTTATTGGGCGTTGTTAAGCAGAGGTTGGGTGGCTGTCTTATCTGTCTTGGATGCTTTAGTTGAGATTTGTGCATGGCCGGGGGTTGGACTAGATGACCCCCAGGGTTCCTTCCAGCTCTGTGATTCTTCTGTGTCCTGTTCCATTCTCAGTGGATGTACAAATTGCTTTCCTTCAAGAGGCAAATATAAATAGTAAGGAGGCAGGCTTTTGGTTGCAAATAGACACCTCCAGAATTTGCTTCCCGCTAAAATGTATAGGCCTGAAATTCCTCCAAAAGCAGAAGAAAAAGCTTGTACTTCAATTGCCATTTCAGGGGTTAGGGATATAGGTGTGCATGTATTAGCTGTATGACTTTTGCATGCTGTCAGTCTGTCATATATTTAGACCTGCTGCTGCCTGCCCTGAAGGTATACTGGAACAGGATTGAGCAATTCTATGAATATAAAGAACAGAAGACGTGTAGAATTCAATAATAACTAGAATCAGAATTAAGGGACACTTCTTTTATTCAGGATTAACATGGTCTAATTAGCTCCCAAAGAAACTCCCAAATGACATTTATTTCATAGAATTATGGAATTGTAGAGTTGAAAGGGACCCCAACGGTCATCTAGCCCAAACCCTGCAATTATTTATTTATATCGTTATTTAATTATATTTGTTGGTTGCTTTCCTCACAAAAGTGACCCAAAGCAACTTAAATTTAATTAAAAGACATGCAACCAATAAAAGCCTAAAAACACATGCTTAGAGAAATTCTCTTCGGGGTTATTCCTCAACAGTTACTTCATTCCCATACTCAATGAAACCGTTGCCTAAATTATTAACTTAATCCCCCATAGATCACTTAGGCATTTGTATCCACATTTGTTATTCCTGTATTGTTTTAATGTAACTCATAGGTGAACAGTACAAGCAACACAGATTTCTACTTTTTGTATATGAAACAAACATTGCAATTGTATGGAGACTTCCAGTTGATACAAAACACAAGTACATATGTTTCTACTATCGTAATAAACATTAATTTTTATAATCTGTTTTAGGGTTTTCTTTGAGAAAACTAATTGACCCTCCTACAATTCTGCTTTGTTGTTTTAGGGCAGGCATCCCCAAACTCGACCCTCCAGATGTTTTGGGACTACAACTCCCATCACCCCTAGCTTACAGGACCAGTGGTCAGGGATGATTGGAACTGTAGTCCCAAAACATCTGGGGGGCCAAGTTTGGGGATGCCTGTTTTAGGGAATGCTCATACATTATTGTTTTTTAAACCATCCAGCAACAACTGCTGCCTTTTCTGCTGTTGCTTGACTTCTCCCAGCTATGAACCCTGCAGGTTACAGGCCCCATTGTAAAAAGTAGCTGCACCTGGAAACTGATTGGAAATGGGTTGGGTAGGTATGGCCAAGAGTAACTACTGCTACCACTACGATTTCTTACTCACCCTTCACTATAAGGTTCCACAGCACATTATGGCAATTAAAAAATACAATATTAAAACATGTTTAAAACAAATTACAGCCACACTACTAGGATGGGTCCTGAAATACCTGTCAGGTATCAAAAGGAAAGAGGAGTGTTTTCAGCATGCAGAACACTTGTATAGAATTCAAATAATAACTGGAATTTGAATTCAGGGACGTTTCTTTTATTGAGGATTAACTTGGTCCAGTTCATGCGGTGGCAGTACCAGTAGCATCTCTTAGCAGCAGCAGCAGCAGCAGCAGCAGCAGCAGCAGCAGCAGCAGCAGCAGCAGTATATTTGGCCAGTCAGTTCCATATAATTTCTCTCTATAGCTCAGAGCTAGAGCCCCTGATGGGCATGTGGAAGGTCCAGGTTTGGTCCCTGTTATCTCCTGGTGGTGCTGGGAGAGATTTCTGCTTGAAACCGTGGAGGGTTGATGATGCTGAGCCAGGCAGGCGAATGGTTTGACACGGTATAAAGTGGCTTCCTATAATTATCTGAATGTTTCCCATCACAGTTATGGTTCACAACAGAGGGCTTTATTTGTACTATTTTAAAGTTCTTTCTGATGTGTGTACCTTGGCTGATTAACTAGTTCCAAATAAGTCTTGGACACAGAATCATCTGCGTTATTATTATTATTATTATTATTATTATTATTATTTCATTCACTTTCTATAGCAAACAAAAACAATTACCCCCTACAGTTTAAAAGGCCATAGCTTGTCTAATTAACCAAAGGCCTGGGAGAAGAGGATTGTTTTTGCCTGGCATGTAAAGATATGTAAGAAAGATGCCAGGCAAGCCTCCCTGGGGAGAGCATTCCACTAGCAGGGAGCCACCAGAGAAAAGGCCCATTCGTGTGTTGCTACCCTCTGGATTTCTCATGGAGGAGGCACACAAAGAAGGGCCTCAGATGATCATCACGGGGCCTGGGTTGGTTCATTCCTTGAGCTATGCTTTCCTAACTACAGAATAGATAGAGGATGACTGGCTTGCTTGGGTAGATGAGTTGGAATGAGATTGAGGGAGGACTAAGGCTTGAACGATTAAGCTGCACAAGCATTTAATTTTCTTTTCCATTATAATGGATCATTGCATTGCTTTGGAAATACCTTTAAAGCAATGGGTTAAATTTTACAACTGGCAAGTGTACTTTTGGTTGCGGAAGACATTCCTGCTGTAGCTTACTGCACTGCCCATAAGTTGTTCCTAAGGCCCAAGGGATCCTCCAAAACAATTTTTGAACTGGTGACTTGCCCCCTTGTGTAAGCAGATGTATATTTTCTTTCTTGGAAAGCGCGCCATTAGAGCCAAGCTCATTTAAAAAAAACTAAATTAAATCTTCTCTTGAATGGGTACACAAACATATGTGTATATCTACAGGTGTGATCTTACGATATTCATTACATAGGTTAAAACACAAATGGATGCTTCCATATTTATGAGCTGTAGGCCTCGAGTTTAAATGAGGCCATTACTTAATATCTCTCCAAATTTTTGGCAAACAGAATTGTACATGTGTAGCTATCGGCAATGAAAGTCCCTGATGCGTATTAATTCAAGGTGGGGAGAGTAACATGCATTGATCTTTAATTAGTCAACGGAGCACAGTTTGCAGAATCTTGTTAGGTATTAATAGTCGCTTGTGTTGCCTGGGGGTAGGGGGAAAGAATGGGATGCGTAATTGAGCCTATCTCTAATCATTCCTTATGTCATGAAATTCCAGCCAGACACAATCAGTGTGCCTTGCTTTGGTTTTGTCAGTGGGAGCCTTAGAGCGTGTTTGTGTGCAAAATCCGCTTTTAACTTGCTATGCTTTTGTTTTGTAATGCAGGGGAAACACTGCTTAGGGACAGGTATTTGCTTTCTAAAAGCGTTATCATCCTTATTGATGAGACAGTGAAGGAAGGCAACTACCAGAGAAGGGTGTTGGTATATATCTGTTATGTTACAGTTGTCTCCGACATGACATAACAGCTACTAATCCATGCTACCCATTGTCTTGCCTGATGCTTGGCTTTTGGGAGTTTATGAAAACAGAAAGCCACGTGTGTTTGGTAGACTTCCATATTTCACGGTGAATTTACACTCTGGGTTCCCTGCCCTCCAGAACGAGTAAAAGAAATTGGTATAGGTTGGACACCTGAAAAAGCTATTTGAGGAGCAAAGAAAGATATACAATGAATTATTGGTGTAATGGAAGATCTGAAATTATAGAGTTTAATTGAACCATGTCTGAATTGAGGCTATGATCCAGTTCAGGTAAAACAAAAAACTTCTTAGTTTCATGGTTTAAATAGTGTAAATATTTGAGTGTCTTTGAACATGCACATGAAGAATTATATATGCATTAGGTAAAGAATGTCTTTCAAAACTACTACTATTGGGAAAATAGAGGCTATTGTCCCCCTTTTTTGAAGAAAAAAAGCACACACCTACTTTAGTCGGGATTGCTCTCCCAGTGTTCGTAAGCATGACACTGCACGCCTTCTAAAAATGGAAAGGATGCAAGAGTACGTTGCACACCCCCCCCCCCCGAAAAAGCCCAAAGCTCACTCTTGATTTAACCTGAAGTAGAATCACAGGGGTGATGTGATGTCTCAACATGCCCTTGGTTTGTATTGGAAAGCTATATTTTGAATGCAACGTGTCACAACTTCAGTCAAAGAGCTCATTGTAGCATAGAAGCTTCCATTATCTTTCCCTTTTACTGGGCAGCTGCTCTCTTTTTTCTAATCACATTTGGCTTTATTAAAATGTTTTGCATGGCTTTAGCATGGATCAGACTAATAAGATAAGATAAGATAAGATAAATTTATTGTCATTGTCCGTATATACACAGTATACACAACAACGAAAATCAAACACCCACCCAAAGACCGGGTTCACATACACATTTGCACGTATCTCCAACACTCTCATCCTATTCAGACATAATCTATAAAAACATATCATACTCCAGAATGTAACATAACCTATTAAAGGCATAACATAACCTAAAAACCTGTCTCATTCCTTCCTACTCCCTGCTTGCTATTTCTTGCAACTGGCCCTGAGATCATTAATGACACCTTGGAGGGAGCAAAAGGAATATTGAGAAGCAGAAAGGCTGACCTGCATCAAACCCAAAGGTGCATGTGAAAATGGTGACCCATTAATAGTGTAGAATAGGACATGACTTTTGAAATTAACAGGTAGAAGATATCCAAAATGTGGCCTATTGTCCATAAGTTTGTTTGTCTTTAGTTGCTAGCTAGACTGAGGCAAGCATATTTATTGGTCCTTTATTGGAATAGATATTGAATCATTCTGTTTATATTTTTGCAAAATTACTTTGCAGCCTGCCATATTGGACCTCAGCCCAGAGAAATACCTAGTTGGTGGATGTTGCTTCTCTCTCTTCCTTCCCCCACCCCATTTCTTTCATTTGTCTTTTCCTCAAACTTTCTCCTTAGAGGAACATTGGGGCTCTTTGAATAAGCAAATTGATATGCTGTTAAATGCATTTGGTAACTTTCACCAAATTATAAAGGAGAAAAACCAACATATATGAATCATTGTTAGTCATATGATACTTCTCTTCCTTTTTTTTTTTTACCTGAGTTGCACTATAATTTATGGGTGCTGATCCATACTTGTGAACACAGTGGTTTAACAGAACTGGGATTTATGGTCATTGCAGGTCTAGGCGATTGTGTCACAAGAACATATAACTAATCTGCAGTGCTAACAAGTAGGAGAGCAAATGTAGCATCTTTAGAGGCAGAAATTCTGCATGTGTCTGGATAGACATACACTTAAATTATATTCTTTCTTTGGAGTTATATTATTTTCTGAGTGTAAATTGGAATCTCAGCCAACAGTCAAATAGAACAAGACGAAGCAATGAAGAAATGGAAGGTATTTCAGCCTTAGTGCAAAGTCAGAATCACATTCATTTGTAAAATAAAACGTGTGAATAAGCTGTGGACATTGGCTTCATTATAACTTTCCAGGATTGTTCCATTCTATTGAGCAGCTCTCCCCTTTCGATTTTTGCTGGGAAGTCCATTGAGCCTTTAGAGGGAATAATTGTCTTTAGGTTGTGATCTTTCATGGGTTGTGCTTTAAAAAAAAAAGCTGTTTGCTAGACAAAAAGATAATACATAACTGTTGTGTAGCCAATCCTAAGACTACATCATGCTTGCAAGCGTGACCCTTGGGTGATGCAAAGAAAAGCTAAGCCACACATCACTGAACATGCTGTAGATATTAAAATAGTTTGACAGAGGGAAAACCTCTATTATAAATTGGGGTTTGATTTGGAGAAGTCTCCGGTGTTGGATCTCATTTGGAATATCTGAGAAGCCAGTCCTAAAAGAATTGCAGCTTAGTTTAAGGGTGTGTTTAAGTTGCGGCAGACTAAGTGCGCCTCACTTGTCAAAAATTTTAGTGAAGCTTTCTGTGTTGTTAAAGGTTTCCCTTCAACTAATTATCTCATGCAAAAGGAAGTGTGCATAGTAGATATTTGTTATGGTTATGTTTGCGGCTTATTAGCATAATTACACAGAAACGGGGATTGAAGTTTCTTGTTTTATAACAATGTTGTGGTTCACAGTTGCCATCACAGCTGGTGAATTATCTGTTCACAATGCATTCCATATGTGCTGGAGACCACATTGAGTAGGAATTTACAGGGCACAAGAGAGGAGTGTAAATAGTGGGGGTAGATATGCTACTCCCTCCCCCCCTCCCCCCCATCCTGAGAATCCATGTATGAAAGGCTTGGTAGAACAATGGGGGGTCATACTTTGTGTTTGAACTTCAAATGAACATTCAAATGCAATTTAATTTTGGCCAAGGGGCCTGAGCATTGGCAGGAGCAGTTGGCTGAACTGCAGATAAATATAAAACTTTATTATAGAGTGCCTATAGGGTATGAGTGTGTCCATAAGAACTCTGCTTCTGATACTTCCTAGATAGTGCAGCAGGGAGGTTGTAAGGAGAGAGTTACCACTGGGTCTAATAGTAGCATGGACTTGTTCAGGTTCACAGCCCACTTGTGGAGGCTGTGCTGTGGCATTTCATAAGCACCTGGTTTATGTGGTGTTTGAAAACCTGACAGTTCTGCAGATTTACATTCAATAAGTTTAATTCCCCAAAAGATACTCCAGACTAGTTGTCTACAGCTGGGTTCTGCATTATTTGATCCACAGATATAATTGGAGGATGAAGCCTAGTGCCCTCCAGGTGGTTGAGAGCACAGCTCTTATTTGCTTTAGCCAGCAAGAATGAAGGGAGTCTAAAGTATCTGAAGGGCACCAGATTGGGGAAGGCTGCTATAAATCAGCGTGACCTTGCAGCAAATGATTGTGCCACTGCAGTTGATGGAACTTGTTTGAGTAAATTTGGTAAGGTTTGCAAGATTCTATTTTAAGGGCAACTTAAAAATCCAAAGTGTTTTAAAACAGTAGATTGCACTTTCGGAAAGAGTTGTAATTCATGTCTGAACTAACTTCTTGATTTCAAGGCAATTTTTGCAATGTGGATTACATTAGGATCATATGCTTGAACACAGTAAGCGTAAAAACAGTAGGTTTGGGACGTAAATTAACACCACCATTCAAAATAAGATTTTATCCACATGTCACGGAAAGAGATTTGATGATGCGGCTAGAAAAAAGCAAAACCTTCAAATGCTAGCTATATAAATCAAATTCAGTTTTATTCCAGGCAGGATCTGAAGCAGATAAAGGCCTTGTTCACACACAACGCTAAGCCAAACTATGGCTTAAAAGCCTTAAAGTAAAAGAGTAAATGTGCTGGTGGATAGTTAGAAAAGCATCAACAATTTACTCCCTCTCTGCTTTTGCTGCCATGCTACTGGAAGCTAAACCATGGTTTGGCTTATTGTTGCATGTGAAACAGAACTCATGGTTTGCCTCACACAAACCATGAGCTGTAACCAAAGTTTGTTCTTGGCCTATTGCTTGTAGGTGACAAACCATGAGCCCAGGTTTTCACATAATGCTAAGCCAAACCATGGTTTGGATCCTGGTAGCATAGCAGGATGCTGGGGGTGGGGTGGGTGGGAGAGAGCAAGCACTGTTAATTATCTAACTGCACCAGCATGCTTGCTCATTAATGCCTTGTGTTACATACAGACGAGGCCGCAGAAATATCTCTGGCTGCCCCACGCAGTGACGGGCGGTTTACAATATGAAAACACAATAATACAAAACACAGTAACAAACTATAGCTCCTCCCCTCACTTGTCATCACTAGCTGTAAATTGCTGGATATAAACAATTATTATGCAGGGATTTTGTTTAGGCATAGATGTACATAGTGATTGATTTTGAAACATGAGGCATAATGCTTCAACAGTAAACATGAACCAAAGAATGCCAAAATTCAAGAGGAGTTTTGCATACCTTAAGAACTTCCAGGTAATTGGTTCAAAGTGTGGCCTGAAGGCACATGAGACCGCCACCTTGCTGAAGGCGAGCAGGTCAGTGCCTGGAAGGGGAACCACCTGGAAACCACATGCATATCACCTTGGATTGCATGATTGAATAAATGTGGAAAATGTAAGAAAACAAATACAGTGGTACCTCGGGTTAAGTACTTAATTCGTTCCGGAGGTCCGTTCTTAACCTGAAACTGTTCTTAACCTGAAGCACCACTTTGGCTAATGGGGCCTCCTGCTGCCACTGCGCCACTGCCGCCTGATTTCTGTTCTCATCCTGAAGTAAAGTTCTTAACCCGAGGTACTATTTCTGGGTTAGCAGAGTCTGTAACCTGAAGCGTATGTAACCCGAGGTACCACTGTAAATAAAAGGCCTGGTTTAGGGTTGACACTAAATCATGGTTTGTTTAGCTTGACTGTGGTTCATCAGAATCTGACTTACCAGACTCACTAACTGGAGGATCTTAAATGATGGTTTAAAGCTGGCTTGTGAATCTTCTTATACTGTTGCTTTTCGTTATATCAAAATCTGATACCCTTTAAAAACAACAACTCCTAGTTGAGTTTCATCACTACCCACCTGTCTACAGAGACACAATGTAAAAGCAGTTCAAAAACAAAACTGCTCATGCGGCTAAAAGGCTGCCTTGTGACTTCTCATATATTTCTGTCCCTTGTCACTCTGCCTGGCAACAGGCTCCTTTCCTTGCTCACCCCTTCCCTGACAAGGTCTTCCTCTCCAGCCCAGCTGCCTAGAGCTCCAGCAGCGTTGCAAGAGGGAAACTGTCAAAGAGACAATGTGCTGTTTTACCCATTATCTCACAAGGGATATGTTAAAAGCTCTGCCAGCAGTTATACAGATGCAGTCACAGAGTTTGACCTAAAGGCCTCCGTCAGCCATTCTCACTTGCTTCTGCTGACACCTGTTTGTTCTGCTGCTTGCTCACCAGTTAAGTTTTTGCAATGAAAACTACAAGCTTTGGGAAAACAGAAAGGCAGTTCCCTTCTTGACCTGTTTGTATGGCTCCAAGAGGAATTCGACTGACTGCCACTAAAAGCACAAAAGCTGGACTAGATAGACCTTGGTCTGATCCCACAAGGCAATTCTTATTAAGGAGTGATCAAGCAATTATTGTAGTTGGACTGTTTTATATATTCTCATGCTTTTGCAGGTAATAAACATGGATGGAACCATGAGAAAAACTCTCATAGAAGATAAACTTCCACATATATTTGGATTTACTTTGCTGGGTGACTACATCTACTGGACTGACTGGCAGAGGCGGAGCATTGAAAGAGTTCACAAAATAAGGGCAAGTAGGGACATAATCATCGATCAGTTGCCAGACCTGATGGGCCTTAAAGCGGCAAGCGTCACTAAAGCTGTTGGTAAGTGAAGACAACGTACAGTTGATTTGTACTGGGTTCCATAATAATCACTTTTGCAGTAAAAGCAATAGCCAATTTCTTGTACTGGCAGTATAAGCCACTATTTAAAGAATACTTAATGTGTTAAGTAGGAAGACAAACTTGCATTGGTCAAATCCTGTGAGTTCCTTGTCTGATGGAAAAGGGGATCTTGGGGAAGTCTCCTCTTTGTCCCAAGAGCTGTCAGATTTATGAGAGTCCTGCCTAACCCATCCTCTGCAGTGAGTTTGGGGTTGAAGTGAGGGAGTGAGTACACTTCTGGTCCCCATCAGTTTTGAGCCCATTGCAGGGGCTTTTACTTGGATGATGCAAAGCAAGTGGCAAGTATGTTCATCACCCAAATATGTTTCCTTGGCTGCCCAACAGCTTTCACTTGTGTGCTATTTCCAAGCTGCCAGGGATTTTCTTGGTGGCAAAGGGGGAAATGCATGCATTATCATACCATAGGACCATGGCAGATTGGGGGCCTGGGAAGAGAGAACTGCTGATTAATTTTTGCTCCTTATATACGGTAATTTTTTGTGGCTGATATTGGGAGTTTCGAGCATTGATAGGCTCCCTTCAGCCCTACTCAACCCCACTTTTCAAACCTTATTGTCCATCCTCTCTACTAGCAAGTTATGCATAGATGATTGTGAAGGGAAGGAAGCTTCCTGCCCAGTCCATGACCAAAAAGATTATGTGGGCTGATCTTGGGGAAGTTCAATAAATCCCCCCCCCCCCCACTTCTCCATATTTATATTTATGATGCAAAATGAGTAATTTGTCGTGCATCATTGCAAATGAGAAACAAGTGTGCTTTTTAGAGATGCACTGGATAGGCCACAAAGCATACCCACTTGTAATACCTTCCCATTTTAGGCTTAATGGCAAAAGGCACACATCATTAGCAGCAGATTCTATTATGCTCTCTTGACCTATTTTTATGTCTAGAGAGGCTTTCAGTTTAATTATGATGTCTGAAAAGAGCGACCATTTGTTACCCTTCATGTCTGCAGATAGAAGGATCTATATTGCTCCTATGTGAAAGCCTGCCTCCTGTCTTTACTTATTAACTGAGTTCATGTTTCACCCTATTCTTGTACTTGTGAAGCTAGCATTTCCCCCCTTACTGGAGTCACTCTGCAGCTTCTTTATTAACTTCGTTATCCCCCTCCACAAAGCCTAAGCCAAGCACTTACCCAGCTTCCTGTGTTGACATTTCCTTACAGGTCAGGGGTGGGGAACTGGATTTGGCCACTGGGTTGGATCCAGAGCTGGCCCACCCTCCATTTTTGACAGGTTGGCAGAGTATGCTTTGGAGTCATATTTGCTGGCTGTAGGAAAGACAGTTTCCAAGCCTGGCCTTGTGATAATGCAACTTAACACTCTTGTCTCCAGGGTGTTCAAGGATTTTCCAGTTGACCTGGAATCTGTTGCACTTCAAAAAGTGGATCAGTTTTGGTGTATGTAACTCAGCAATAATAATAATTTTGATACTAAATATAACAGTGGGCTGCTGGGGAAGGTGTATGAGGGATCTATTTTGCCAAAGTAGTAAAATACCTTTAGTGGTGAGGGCTACATGGAAACTGGAGCATATTTGCCATCTGTATTGGAAGCTGAAATTGGTCAGACATAGAATTGTAGAGTTGGAGGGGACCAGGAATATTTTGCCCACAACCCTGAGATTAAGAATCTCATGCTCTTCCAACTGAGCTATCCTAGGAATGATGTGGGGCATTTCACTGACCTTTCTGTACACAGTCAAATGTTTGCATCATGTCAGGGTAGACAGGAACGTCAATTCAGAATAACATAATAAGCATTTATATTGGGGGGGGAAGGTATTTTCACAGCCAGAAGTGCTACACATATATGGCTTTGGTAATCCATACATCAGCCCTGTAATGTAGGTTAGTACTGTTCCAAAGTTGTAAGTGGAGGCTTGCCTAAGGCCACCTAGTTATTTCATGGTTTCATGACTGAGGTGAACATTTCAACTAGCTCTCTAATAGGAATGAATAAACAAGTGGGGAATGATCTTTTAAGCAGCTTTCTTCAGATAGACTCCTCCTAAGAAGACAAGTTCATTGAGTTGACATAGAGTCTGTTTTGAGGTCATTTTGGGCACATGAGGCAGTTTTCAACTAACTGGGCTAGTGCAAGTATTGGCACCAGCCCAGGAGGATTTCATCCCTCTACTCCCCCCATGTCATGCCCATATCTGCTTTAGAGGGTTTGGGGACACTCCCCAAGAATAGATTTAGGGGGGACATGGGGTAGAGGATGGGGAGAGCATTCTGTTGCACAAGGAGAAACTCTTGAGCTTTCCCCCCATCTCCATCCCTTCCCTCCCTCCCCCAATGTCTATAGCCATGGGGTACATGACATTCTATCTTAGCCAAGTTTTCTTCTTCAAAGAACTGTTTTCCTTTCCAGGAACAAATCCATGTGCCGAGAACAATGGAGGCTGCAGCCACCTGTGTTTCTTCACCCCTCAGGAGTGCAGATGTGCCTGTCCCATTGGACTGGAGCTGCTGAGTGACATGAAGACCTGCATCATTCCAGAAGCCTTTCTTGTTTTCACCAGCAGAGCAGCCATTCATAGGATTTCTCTTGAAACAAACAATAACGATGTAGCCATTCCTCTTACTGGTGTCAAGGAAGCTTCTGCGCTAGACTTTGATGTGTCTGACAACAGAATCTATTGGACAGATATTAGTTTGAAGGTACTCATGGCATCCGAATATAACATCTTGTTTTGTATGCAGCTAGTTTCACTACACTTCCTCCACAATAGTCTGATAATAAATAAATTTGTCCTGTAGGTCTTACAAAATATAACACTTGGGTGAATGTAATGAAAAGCAATAAAAAAAAATTAAGGACTCTAGCGTGAGCTTAATAAATCTGTTTGATTTATATGTGGAAATCAGGAAGTGTAAATAGTTTGTAAATTGTGTTACAAGAACATGCAGATGAACATAAATATTGTTCCGATAATGTCTCTAAAATAGTTGTGGGGTTGTTGTTTTTTTGCTTTGGTGCCATGAATTTTTTTTTTAATGCACATTTTTCCTTTCAGTAATAACTTGAGTAAGTGAGATATTACTTAATTTCATTTGTGTTCCTGAATGCCTGTAATATTTCAACAAAATTGTTTTGTAGACAATAAGCCGAGCTTTCATGAATGGAAGTGCAATTGAGCATGTGATTGAGTTTGGCTTGGATTACCCTGAAGGAATGGCTGTAGACTGGATGGGGAAGAACCTTTATTGGGCAGATACCGGGACCAATAGAATTGAAGTGGCGCGGTTGGATGGGCTGTACCGACAAGTTCTGGTGTGGAAGGATTTGGACAACCCAAGGTCTTTAGCTCTTGATCCATCTAAAGGGTAAGGAAGCTTTATCCTCCCCCCACCCCCAGCATAGTAACAGTAATAGGCAAGACTATACTATACACGTTGAGGTTAGGGGCCAAAGCTAATACACATGTCCTGTCAATTCATAATATGGCAACTATTAGGTTGTGGTTCCTGTCTGACTATTTTGAGTCTTTCAGACAAGCTGGTATTATCAAGGAGTTGGAAATTGCTCGTTGAAGATGTCCCTAAGATTATGAAATGGTCCTAAAAAATTATTCTTAATTTTTTTCTTGGCTTGTGAAGATGTTGTCCATCTGCCTTCCAGTTAAGTGTCTCACTGATATCTTAAGTCTCATACCATGATGGCTATACTCTCCCACCATGGTTGGAAGCAGTATGCTTCTGAAAACCAGTTGGTGGAATCATTGGGGGAGAGTGCTGTGATGTTTAGGTCCTGCTTGTCGGCTTCTCATGGGTATCTGGTTGGCAGCTATGAAAACAGGATGCTAGAGTAGATGGGCCACTGGCTTGTTCCATCAGACTCTTCATAGGTTCTCATGTTCCTGTTTTTTTCTTTAGGTTTAAAGACTTATTTAAAATGAAAGGGCAAATTTTCCATTCCAACAGGATGCACAAAATGGTTTTGACAGCTACACAGCCCCTGACCATCCATAGACTTCTCCCACAGCCTCCCATCTTCCTGCTCCAGAATAATTCCAGAGAGAATAATTTATGAAAAGAGTACCAATACTGAATGTACTGTTGGTTTTCTTATGCAGACTGCTTTAACAGTTCTTCATGGAAGTAAAAAGCAGGATACAAAATGTTATCATATCATAAATAAACAGAAATTTCTGAGAAATTTGCTTTTAAGTTATGAAGGAAGATCTAAAGAATCGCAAGGAAAATCAATTTGGTTGGGTTGCGTTGACTTCTGCATATATAGTCACAAGAATGCTGTTCCTTTATGGCTCTAGACTCAAGGGTATAAAATACGCAAGGGGTCATCCAGTTGCTTTCAAACTCTTGAGTTCTCTAGAAATCAAAAGGCTGAATGCTCCTACACAAATGTTGGTTCTGTAAAACGTTGTTGGGATTATTGTGATAACCAGTGTCTATACTGAATGCTATTTCGCATACTCAAGCTGATAGGAATCTTCAAATTTCTGAAATACTCATTGAAACAGAATATGTATTGTCTAAATGTTCAGCATAGTTCAGTTAATATTGTTATTCATTAGTTAATAAGCACCTAAAATCAGTTATTACAAAACTCACAATACATTGTGTTGTTTTCTTTTTAAATGCCTGGAAGTAAGCAAAGGTCTAGGTACATTGTCTTGATATGGCGTAAGCAGCTAATTATTGTTTGTTCTGTTTTTTTAATTGCAGGTACATGTATTGGACAGAGTGGGGTGGCAAACCAAAGATTGTTCGGGCATACATGGATGGTACAAACAGCATCACTCTTGTGGATAAAGTGGGCCGTGCCAACGATCTCACTATTGATTATGAAGATCAAAGACTCTATTGGACTGACCTTGACACAAGCATGATCGAATCATCAAATATGCTTGGTAGTGTGCCTCTACTTGGAAAATATCAGATGTGATGTACAGAAAAGTTTCTATATAAATTAGGTGGCAGAATTCTCTTAAACCAGGAATTACACAAATTCAGTCCAAGAGTTCCAGGCTTCAGCTTTAATTTTTATATGTGTCTTCGTTAGTTTTAATATCAACATTTAATGAGATATTCAGTTCAACAAACTGAAGAAAACATGCTACGTATAAAAACTATTCTGATTTGCTAAACTGGGCAATGGCAATATAATTCACTTCCTTGTAAATGCACTTGTAAGCTTTATGTGAATTTATAATTTGGTGTAAAACTTAATTTGGAGGTATATATGAGCATATTTAAAATTCTTAAATATTCTTTGTATTTTAAGATATTTTTAAAAGACCCACTTAAATATTTGAAAGCATTGGCCTGTGAAATGAAAGAAAAATCATGTGCATTTCTGAAGTGACTGTAGCTTCAGTCAGTCAGTCAGATTTTATAGTTCTTAGCAGTTCTTCTTAACAGTTCTTACAATATAAATCATACAAAAACCAAGAGTATGTTAAACAATCAAAGAAGTAGCTCCTTTTATACATTCACCGCCCATCCTCAGAATAGCACTTACAGCAAAGTATAGGCTGTAATGGGGTGCAGGGAGAGGGGTTGCCTGAAAATAGGCTTTTCCATTAAGTGAAGTAGAGCTAGTAGATCCCAAATGGTTTTATTTATGTGTTTTTGGTGTGTGTGAGAGTGAAACTGAGATCGAGACCAAAGCACTCATTGGGAATGTTCAAGAATAAATACTGTTCTTGAGTTCCAAACCTAGTTCAGTCCTTTTTCCCCAAAGTGCAGTATTGTTATTTTTAAATTAAACTCAACAAGCAGTGCTGCTGTGCAGGTTTTCCTGGGCTGGGGGATTGGGAATTGTAGAGCGGCCGTGATGGGCAACCTGCCTTCATGGCAATTAAAAGGTCATTAGTGATCATTTAAAATCCTTGTGGCATCCAAAGTAGACACGGTATGTTTTGAAAGCAAAAAAAGAGAAAAGGTTAAAATTTATCTCCTGCAATTAATCTTTTATCATTTGGCTACCTAATTCTGATTTTTTTTACATTTATTAACAACATATGTTCATGTTTCCTCAGGACAAGAGAGGGAAATAATAGCTGATGATCTACCTCATCCCTTTGGCCTAACTCAGTACAGTGACTTCATCTACTGGACAGATTGGAACCTTCACAGCATAGAAAGAGCGGACAAGACAAATGGGAGGAACCGGACGCTAATTCAGGGACGTTTGGATTTTGTGATGGATATATTGGTTTTCCACTCATCGCGGCAAGATGGCTTCAACGACTGTGTACAAAACAATGGGCACTGTGGGCAGCTGTGCCTGGCCGTACCCAATGGCTATACTTGTGGCTGTGCATCTCACTACACGTTGGATCCCAGCAGCCGGAACTGCAGTTGTATGTGTTTTACCTTTTTCTGCAGTTGTATAAATACTTGCAACCATTTTCTCGTAGTGAGCCCTTGGTTCACATACATGCCTTCATTATACATGTTGGCTGTGTTCACACACACACACCTCCCCCCCCCTCTCTCTCTGTGTGTGTGTGTGTGTGTGTGTATCTATTTATTTAAGTGTTTCTGTACTACTTTTAGGATTGCCAAAGTAATTTTTCCTCAGAACCCCGCCCCCTTTTAATTAAAAAAACACTTTTTTTGCAACACGTGTAATGCTGAATGTGCACAAGTTAAATGCGCATAAGTTGCAGGCTTGCCATCTAACACACATGCATATTCTATAGAAATACATAATGTAAATGAACATGGGAGAGAAAGAGTTGAAACTTTGGGAGGGATCCACAACTTATGCTGCCAGAAGCATCTGGAGAACATCCCACCCTTGGAGGCTGTACTCTCTCTCCCTTTCTCTGTTCTAGCCCACCCCACTAAAACAGAGTCTTGGCTCAAGTGCGTGCAGGACATAGCAAGAAAGCTGGAGTGAGGTAGAAGATCCTAAGAAAGAATTTGGAAAGGAAAAGCTAGCTAGAGGAAGAAACCACTTATTTCCTGCTGTAGGGCAGGCTGGGCAGACTCATTAACTTCCTTCCAGCACCACAGAGCCTGCATGCCTGATCAGGGGTGGTTCTTCATCCTCCATCAATCATGAAGTGCAAATTCTTCCCCTTGAATTAGCGCTAGTCCCAGCAGTCTCATGATGTTGCTCCTTCCCAAGTTGAATGATGGGTGGGTGGAGCAGCACAAAACAAATTGGTGGCTTTAATTTGCCTTTACTCCAACCCATAAGTACTTGCATACAGCAACCAACTGGATGATTATGGCTGTTGGTGAGGGTCTATATGCATACTCCCCCAGTGTATGCTTGGTTAGGATGGCCTAGCAGTCCGTCCCCCCCCAAATTCAAAAAGATTGTGAATTGTTGTTTCAAACTTTTCTAGAGTCATATCCACTTGAAGGACTATGCATTTAATTTATTTTGTTTTGTTTTGTTTGTGATAGAGAGTAGGCTGGTTGGTTCTCTGGGGTTTGGAGCTGATCTATTTAAGACACTGAAACCAATTATATTGTAACATAGTTCCCTGAAACAGACTGTAAAGTCTTATGACTTAATCGCAGCTGTTGTGCATTTCAGAGGTTTCCAAAAACATAACTTTGAGATCTGCAATAACTTCAGCTTTACCTTTTGGAGGAAATGCACTATAGTGTGAAATAAAAAGTTTTGGGATTTCTTTTCTCTCTGTGAGCAGTGGCATAATAGTTAAGTTTCTAAAATAATCGTATTGTTGAATCATTTGCTCTTCTGCTATACTGATTGATAGTTATGTTCCAGTTGAAAATATGATTCTAAATTACTCTTTAACAGTCTTACACTGTTAACTGTGCAAAAACAATAGTAAAACTTGCAAGCTGGAACATTGCTTCTTTCTATTTTTTGATATTTTCACAAATGCAGTTCTTGAGCCTTCCTGTTTTTGCCACGATCCTTGTATTTATAGATGATGATGTTAAATGTTCTCTTTGTTCTTTTAGCACCTAGCAGCTTCTTACTGTTTAGTCAGAAGACTGCAATAAGTCGAATGATACCAGATGACCAGCAAAGCCCAGACATCATCCTTCCTATCCATGGTCTAAGAAATGTCAAGGCTATTGATTATGATCCATTGGATAAATTTATCTATTGGGTAGACGGACGCCAGAATATTATTAAAAGAGCCAAAGATGATGGCACTCAGGTAAGTTTAAAATAATAATAGCAACAGTATATGTCTATCTGTTGGTGTATGTTTTCGTAAAAATGTATCGCAGGTGAGACTTGTAATATGATGTTCTAGAGAATCTCCACCTTCTAAGAATAGTCCTGTTTGGGGCTCAAAGCATTCTGGGAAAGGAATCTGTAGTGTTTCTGAGGCCTTGGAGTGGAGAGCCTTCACAGGGCAAAATGCTCTCCCAGCATTCCTTCTCCTTCTGCAATAGAGGGCTGCCAGCCCCAAATCAGAGCCTTTGATAGTGAGGCAACATTTAGTTATTGAAAAGTGAGGAGGAAAGCTGTCTTTTCTTTCCAATACATTCTGTTAATAATTCTAAGAAGTGGGAAGAACCACCCAGTCCTAGTACCCCTCCCCCGATACTTAGTTTATGATGTCAGGAGCTTGAGCAGGCCAGTTCCCGCCCTCCCCCTGTTCTCCATTTTACTTGTGGTGGCGGTGGTTGTTCTTCAGCTGACACCCTGACATTCTGTGGTCTGCTTTACACATCACGCTTAGCCAAAAACAAGCCTCGGTTACAGCTTGTGGTTAGACTGGGGAGAGCTTAAGTGTGAGCCCAACTCCCATCACCCCTTGCTAACAGGACCAGTGGTCAGGGATGATGGGAATTATAGTCCCAAAACAGCTGGAGGGCCAAATCTGGCCATCACTGCTGTAAGGCCTTTTTAAAAATGTCATTTACTCCCCTTGAGAGTACCTCAAGCATGTTGAAATAGCTGCCATATGTTTTTGGTGGCTGTTTCAATTCCAAACTGACAAGCACACAATATTACGTTTTGAGTTATATGTATATCATTTAGAACTTTTATCATTCATAAATGTCAATCTTGGACCTGATTCAGACTTGCTGACAAATCATGGGTTATTATTTTGAGTACAGACATGAGCCCCATTCCCCTTTCAGCCACCCACCTCTTGCTTTACATGTTACAGGAGATGAGAAGTTTGCAATAAGATTCAGTTTTCCATTTTGTCTAAATGCAGGAAACCATGGTTTGTATAACCAGGACAGTTTTCTGTATTTGATGAAATGCAAACTATGAATAAAAGCTTTTCCATTTCTTCTGCACAAAGGATACAGGGGGAAAGTTGAAGGACAGTGCTTGTTCGTCCTTGTTCTCCAAACATCTTTAGAGGGTCTGCCTGTGCCTGTCTTCTGTGTTAGCTACTGTCTCACAAACAAGGGTTTGTGCCACCAACAACTAAATTGAAATCCTGTGTGAAGTAAGTGGGGTGGGGGAAAGATTTTGTAGTGTTTTTTAAACAAACAAAAACAAACCCTTCCACACTATTTCTAAATAGACTTAACAAGTGGAAGGAATGAAGATGGTACAGAATCCATCTGTTGCCTCAGACCTTAGGATGCACAAGAAAATTATGAGGCTTCTGTCTCTCTTTCTGCCCCAGTCTTCCTTGTATTGTGCACCAGCTCCACTCTGCATAGGAGCTTCTGTGAGGCTTCAAACCTTTTGAAAGGCAGGACCCTCGTTAGCCTTAACTATAATTTAATATTGGTGCTAATATAATGCAAGAAGCATGGTTAAGGTAGACAGGGGGAGTTTTTTTCTGGGGAAGCAGGAGGAGAACATACATTTCTATGTTGTGGTCTCAGTGTTATAACTGCAATTTTTATAACCCCCTCAGTATGGCACACCTTACACCCTCCACAGCTTACAGTGGGCAGAGTAATGTTGTCCCATGCTGCCTCCTCTTAAGTGGTAGATGACCTGTATTTCCAGTGTGTTTAACTCAAAGACCCCAGAAGATGTTACAAAGAATTCCTATAAGCAGGTTGAGTTTAAAAAAGAAAAAAAAGTACCATGTAGGCTGATGTGATGAATTTTCCATAGCATTTTCTTTCCAGATAATGAATTATTGTTTGTAGTAAGGAGGGGCCTTATAGTGTCAGATCTGCTCTTTGTGGGATGCCTGCCAGGCGTTAATTGCTGAATGGCTTCCTATTAGTGGCCCTTCCTAGGTGCAAATTACATTGGAAGCTGCTTATTATGACACAGATTGTTGTACAGCATAGGCAAGAGTTTCAGTGTTTGAAGAAGTACCTCCTAGGGACATATGGGTATTAAAACATTGTACTTTAATTGTTTGACGATTTTTGCTACTTCATACTCCAATTAATTCTGTTAATTAGCGTTTTATGAACCTTAATGTTCATAATTGGACATTAAACTTCCATGGTTGTGGTTTTTTTATTTTATTATATAATGGCAAGATTGTTTGCTTACACCAAAACTGTTTGGGTAATATTCGAGCCATGCTTGGACAACATAAATTAAACAAATCACGTTGTTTATCATTAAGAAACAGATTGCAATTTAGTTCTAATACACAAATTGTATATTTCTGTATTGCTTCCTCGTCCATTACCTGCTTCTGTTGTTCATGAAAGTTTGCTATGGTTAATTGATTAGGCATCAGATTTTTTAGAGGATTTTGTTAAGAGGATTTTACTTTGAATAGCGGGTGGTGGGTACTCTCTTCAAAAGAGATATCCACTCATTTCTCTCATAGCTGGGAATGCCTCATCTATAAGAGGCTGCCTACTATAATGTATGGGTGAAGGGGGGAAAGAGCTATTATTTTTCCTTAAGCAACTTAGATTTCCTTTATTGTGTGAGTGCCCTTTTCATTAGATTGTCCTTACAATATGCATTCCTTAACTTTGTTATGTTTATATCTTTCTTTCTCCCCATTTTATTCCTATTTTATGTCGTCGTCATCTTCTTGCAGCCTTTCACAGTCATGAGTACTCCCAACCAAAGCCAAAATCCAGAAAAGCAGCCACACGACCTGAGTATTGATATTTTCAGCCATACTTTGTACTGGACCTGTGAAGCCACAAATACGGTCAACGTCTACAGACTTAATGGGGAGCAGATTGGAGTTGTGCTACGGGGAGACCATGACAAGCCAAGGGCCATAGTGGTAAATGCTGAGAGAGGGTGAGAATCCTTTTGTTTTGTAAGAATTAATAGATTGCCCAGATGATATTGCACTTTCTTAAGTTTCATACATTCTGAAATGTATCCTGCCTTTTTTTTTACTTTGGGAAACATCTTGCATAGGGCTGCGTCATCAGGCCATACTGACAAGGATGAAACACCTTTAACTTATGTAGAAGCCTTCAGACCATTTGCTGCGGGGTATTAAACCTAAGCCCTTGAAACGTTGTGTGTGGGAATCTCAGAAATATTCTAATTTAGCTTCATGTTTGTTTTAATTTGCATACAAATTAATGTTAATAGGATTTCCTCTTTCTGTTCTTCTCCCCCAAAGTTACCGACCAATCAGTCTTGGAAATTGAGCAGTAACGTCCTATTTCAGATGTAGACTTCTTAAATCTTCATGTCAGGGTCCATAGTGAGAATACCATGATATGCTGTATCTTCCATTTAAGAAACTGTGCTAACTCCATATGGCTGTTTTCCTACTTGTTGTCAGATATATGTATTTCACCAATATGCAAGAACGAGCCCCGAAGATTGAGCGTGCAGCCTTGGATGGAACAGAACGAGAGGTGCTCTTCACTACTGGCTTGCTCCGGCCTGTTGCCCTGGTGGTTGACAACAAGCTAGGGAAGCTTTTTTGGGTAGATGCAGATCTCAAACGAATTGAAAGCTGTGATTTATCAGGTGTGTTTTGTTCCATTTAAATTATGTATAGTTTAAAGAATTTAGATCTCTTCCTTTTTGTCGCAGGGTTTTTTTATTTCCCTTCCTCTTGTAACCTTTCTAGTGAGCTGCAGAAATCATAAATAGGATTTTTTGTCTAGGGTACTGATTTATCGTAACGTAATTCTGAGATGGTAATACAGATTCCTGTAATGGAAGTTTTCTGTTAATAGGTATGAAGTCTAATTTTCCCACCCTCATTCTTCCCCCTTGTTTGTCATTGTTTGCTGGGGTGGAATATCATCATAAAGCAGTTGTCCTTTCTGTCACTTTCACTTTTATTTCAAAATAAATTTCCATGATAAAAAAACCCTAAATCAGACTTTAAATGAATGCGGGCAAGAGAGTTTCCAGTAACAGTCTGGGACACGTCTGCTCACAAAACGAAAGCTTCATATATATAGTATAATACAAAGATGAAGTGAATGTTGTATTGGGCAGAGATTAGTAAGAAATATGTGGCACTTTTAACTGATACAGATATTGGCAAAGATTCAGCCATGAACTTGATATTGCTTGGATGTTAACTGTGACAATTTTTGGCAGCTTGATGTTCCTATTCTGCCTTATGTGTTCATCTGCAGAATTTCATTTTTCAGAGACTGAAGTATTAGGCTTGATCAAGCAACATGTGCCTCACTTACAATGATACTTTTGGTATAAAATCCTTTCTCCGCCCTGTTACTTTAATGAAAAGAAGAAAGGGTATCTGGATAAAAGAGAATGCAATGTTTATTAAATAGGCAGTATGAGTCACATAAATGATTGTTTGATTTGGACATGATCACTTTTAATGCAACCCATAGTGCTTCTCTCCTATTTGTGCATAAATAAACACACTTGGTGCAAAGGACATGTTCCATATTGTCAGCACTAAATAAAATATTTTAGATTGGTTGCCAAGGGCAAATATGCACCTGGCAAGTTACCTTAAATTTTAATAATATATTGGATCTTAAGTTGTTGACTTAAGTTCACAGAAGGAAAGTTCCCTGTTTCTCCTTGCCCTCTGGAGCCAGCTGTGCCCTCTCAAAAGCCCCCTGAGCAGTTGGGGGAGTGGGAATAAGGGGGCTACTAACAGGAGGAGTGAATGGTAAACTTTTCCTCCATGTTCTTGTGTGCGTTAACTTGGTTCCTGAGGTAATCCAATATATATTAGTAGACTGCTCTGAAGATCATCTTCTCTATGCCAGTGTAGATGGATGAACCTCTTAAAAAATTATTTAATCCTACTATAGTGACATTCAAAGAACAGCAGCTAAATCTACTGTTATTTAACCTTTAGGCAAAGTTGACAGTTCATCTAGTTTTATCTACAGACATGTCTCTGTATTCCCTCCCTTGAAAAACATTCTGCTTCTCAGAACCCAGAGGTAGCTTTAGGCCGGATGTAATAAGTATAATGACGTTTTACAAATAAGTCTATCAGTAATAAAATAGCTCAAAGTCTGTGAAATATTTCAATGTACAGGGTGTGTGTGGAGGGAGAGAGCTACACACAGACACTCCTTTTTTTCTTTCAATCAGGTTGAATTTATTAACTGTTATAAATCTGAGTAGTTAATTACTGTGTACATTAAATACTTGTAATATAATTTGTTTTGGCTTACTGGGGAAAAGAACTGATTGCTTGTTCAAATATAGCCAAATTTAACAGCCAGCATCCAAAGCACCCCATAAGTGTCTGCTGTCCCAATTCTTCTTGCTTTTTGCTAGTATGGTTAGCTGCTGCTCACTTTCCATGTGTGGAGGGCTGTCAGCCACCCAGGATCTACTTCTCTGACCAGTAAAAGCCATTTTTTGGAATTTAAAAGTACAGTCACTGCTAGATTATGTCAAGTTCTGCTTATAATCTGGCAGTTTCCACTCCAACCCACCCCATTGCACCGTGATTCAGCCTCTTGAGCTGGCATATTAAATCCTGGCCTTGGCCAGAAAGCCATAAAGGTCCTTGCTGATCATGCAGCCTATGCCAAGTGATCCGTATTATGTATGAAATATATGTAAGGAATATGGGCACAAGCTCATTGAATAGCAGACCCCCTTGCCACATGGCAAACTGCTTTTGAAATTGTTTAAATTTTCCAAAAAAAAAAGAAAAAGAAAAAGATTGTGATCTGGCATGGGATAGGTCTGGTCTGCTTTTCTTTTAAGAAAACTAGTCGCTGAGTGTATGTCAGGGAACTCTTTGGATCCCAGCCATTGGGTTTGAATGTCTGTATCCAACTCCTATAACTAGATTTTCAGAGAAGTGATTCTTGGAAGTGCCTGAGAAACTGCAAGGACTTGCTTTTGGGGTTTGTTGGTCCATCATTCTTACAGAGAAACTTGCCAAACAAATATAGCCTTTAAATGGATAACAAGAAGATAATATTTTTATTGAGATTTGTTATGCATTGATTGTATGTGTGAATAAGAATAAGTATCATTCACAGCCATCAACCTCACATGATAAACTTTGGCAAAATGTTCTTGTATAACTTGTGCATTTTTATTTTATTTTTTTTGTAGCACTGTGTGTGTTACTTTTGTTTTTGGGTAATTGTTATTTATTTACTAGTAATGTGTTTTTTTTAAAAAAAAAATCTTACCCCTCAGATGTTTTCCTTTATTTAGTATAACTTGTATGCCACAAAGTACTCCTTTGCAGGGGGCTGGGAGAGTAAAACAAGAGTCTTTGTACAGTGTAATCTTCTGAATCAATTTAATACCAGCTGCAGTAAGAAGAAATGTTGCGTTTGCATGCATGGCTGAGCTCAAGCAATTTTATTCAGTAAATTAGCAGAATTGTTTGCTCATTAGCATTTTGCAGTCTGCACCTACAATATTTTATTCTGTGACAATTATAAAAAAAGTCAGTAGAAAAAAAGAGAGATTTTACACACTTAAGTTCTCACAAAGGTATTAGAGGTTATCGAATTAGAAATATTGGCACCAGGTACCCATAAATAATGTTTGGGGGGGAAAGATTATTCACACACTCAGAAATGGCTGGAATGTGGCTCTTCTGACATAATAGAAAAAATGCAGGTTGTTTCTTCTTAATAGTTGTGCATAAATTACAAATGCTTGTTTTTTGTTTTGTTTTGTTTTGTTTTTTTGCAGTGGCATGTTTTTAAAACAGTTAAATAGGGTGCATTTATATTCCCTTGGACAGAGTCCAATCCTTTTGGAGACTATTTAAATTTTAAAAAGCGAATTGAGAGCCTATTATAATTAAGTGACTGTGTATAAATAATGCTAGGTATGCAGGATGCCTGTATAGATTTCATAATATATATTCAGTAACCTGCTTAAATTACTTTAAGCTGCATTACTCAAATCCACGTGAGGCTGTGTTGCTCATCTGAATTCATGGAACTATAGCACACTTAGAGGCCATACTTCCACAAAGCACCCAGCACTTCCATAGCTGATACTGCTGATCATCTGTTTGGCAGGGGACAAAAGACCCTATACTGGTATTTCTGTGGATCAGGGTGTATTGTTGCAGTTCTAATATCCACGGGGGGGGGGGGGGGTTAATATTCATTTGAGGTAAGCAAGAATGTAGCCAATTTGTTTATTAACTCCCACTTACAGCAGCAGCTCTTACAGATTTACAGTTCTCCCCTAAGCCGCGTATTCTGGCATATAATTGTGGCACCAGATATATGGGGTTAGTGTATAAAAGTATGAAGCTTTAAAAAGCTATGGTCACATGGGAAGAAACATGTTTACACTGGTATGTGCATTCAGATTGGTAAGAAATGAAATTGGCTGCTTGCTGCACACAAAGTGCGCGTGCGTCCATGCACATTCAAACCATATTTGGAAAACTAGAAAAATAATTACTCTTTCATGTATAGTCTGCCCAAGTGACATTGCTTTCAAAAATGATCCAAAAGCCCTCTGACACAGGATATAATGGGGCACTCTTTTCTGCATTGAATGATACTGGTTGGCCATTTTCTCCTCATTAGTCCTTTTGGTAGGCCCATGTGTCTGTTTCCGCATCCATTTTATCCAGATTGTTCTTGAACTTCCTCACATCCAATAATGGAGATGCTGAAAAATTGTTAAGCAAACACTAAGCAGTCACTGAAATTTTTTGGACTAATTTTATTAACTTTTTTTTTTTTTAAAAAGCATGTCATCACAAAAGTAGTATTTTACTTTCAGGAGCAAACCGTGTGACACTACAAGATGCCAACATTCTTCAGCCAATGGGACTGACAGTATTGGGAAATCATCTCTACTGGATTGACCGCCAGCAGCAGATGATAGAAAGAGCTGAGAAAACTAATGGGTACAAGAGGACAAGAATACAAGGTCGAATAGTTCACCTAACTGGCATTCATGCAGTTGAAGATGTAGACATGGAGGAATTTTGTAAGTTTATTACAGAGCTAGATATTTCAAATTTCTGCAGTGATACATTCTCCTTGATGCTTTAGACTTTTAAACACAATATACATGGGCATCTTCCTTCTCAGCTCACTGACCAAGGCCATGAGGTCACTACTAATAGGATAGAACTTAAGCAGGTATTGTTGCTGTGTTCTAGTGTGCGATATTTTGATTATTTTAAGATATACCTAGGGAATATAGAAGTTACTGTTAGGAAAAATTGACCTATTTCTACCCTGAAGAAATTAGTTGGATACAGGTTAGTTTATCTACAATTAGTTGCAGATAAATACTTTATTTTTTTGGGGGGGGGGGGGAGAGAAAGCACTAAGTAAAGGTCCAGATTTTCACTCCCTGGATCACAAGAGCTTTCTTGGTATCTCATAAGGCTTACCAGTGTCTTAGATGCTCTGCATATGACAATAGCTGGCAGTTAAATCAACTTGTCCTGCATAAGAATTAATCAACCATGTTTTTCCTGTCTTATTTCACACCATCATTACCGTGGCAGTGGCAAATACCTTTTGTAAATCTGAAAACAAATAAAAAAGGCTTGATTCCTTGTTAAGTGGCAAATTTACATTGCAAATGCATGTGATATATTTTAATGGCAAGCTTTGTGTATTCACTCACACTTGAAAAGAATATTGCCCTTGAGCACTGAGAAGCACAGATCTGTCCTTAAAAGCAAAATCTGTTACAGCAAACACTTTTAAGGGGTAAAACTTGTTTTTTAGTGGTCAGTGATTTATGCAAGGGCATCACAAGTTCACATGTTAAATGTTGACTACCAAAAGCAATATAAGCATGGTGAACTACAGAATTTTCCACTTAGCTGCACCAGAGAGAAAGAGGTGGCATTACTACTATGACTACTACTACCAAAGAACAAAAAAACCCTTAAAACATAGATGTCATTGTTCAGTCCCTTAACACATAAATGCTATTGCTTGAAAATGGCACTAGACCTTGTGATAATGTTTAGTTTCCCCCCTGGTCTTGTCTAATTGCTACTTTTGTGTGTCCTCCTCACACACGGAAACAAAAATAACATTTCAGGAGTATATTATTTTTTGTAAACCCTTTTGAGGGTTCCGCTCAAATAAATTAAAAAGTTGTACGTATATACATTTCAATTGATAAATAAAATTCTGATTGTGCAATTTAATGCAACATGATATTTGGACTTCAGACATCTTATGTACTACTAGTAGTACAGTGGTATCTCGGGTTAAGTACTTAATTCGTTCTGGAGGTCCATTCTTAACCTGAAGCACCATATGTAACCCGAGGTACCACTGTACCTAGTAGTAGCAGCAGCAGCAGCAGCAGTTTTATTTATTATCCACCCTTCCTCCTAAGGTCCTGAGATGTGTCACAACAATTTACAACATTAAAAATGTTTTGTGAGTGCACAAACATATATTGTGTTCTTATCCAGTGATAGTTTTTTTCCTAGGCTATAAACACAGTCTTCTCCTTTTCCTTTCTTTCTTGTAACATTTCTTAAAATGTTATATATGAAAAATAATATATAAAGAAATGAAAATATAAATGTATGAAAATCATATATGAACAATTTTTCAAAATTGTCATAGTTGTCATTTAACAGTAGGAGCATAACTATTCTTTTTTCTTTTTTAAATTTATAAAGCTGCACACCCCTGTTCCCGGGACAACGGTGGATGTTCACACATCTGCATAGCGAAAGGAGATGGAACGCCAAGGTGCTCCTGCCCAGTTCACTTGGTCCTTCTACAGAACCTCTTAACATGTGGAGGTAGGTGACCTAAGTGGAAGTTTTCTGTATGTGCTTTCCGCAGAACTTAAGAAGCTCTTTAGATTTCAGTAGGCAAGCACATTTAGATGTCTTTGTTCTACAGGCTTTTTCTTTATGGGTGGAATTCCTATAAAGCTCATGCACACATTTCCCCTGGTGTTTGCCCCCAAATCTGACTGATACAGATTCAAAAGAAACTCAAGTCATGTTTTCTCATGATTATTGCAAATACAGTATTAGACTGTTTTTTGCTATCTCTAAGGATGTGGATAGGCTGCTTGGACAAAAAGTGGATACTTTTCACCCACTCTTTTGTCTTGCTTGGGCTTCATGCAACCCTAGACAACATTTGAGGGCTCTGACAGGGTCCTAGAGTCTTCCCACCTCCTTCCCAAAACCTAATTAGCACTCCTCCCTGCCCACCCTTGGGGAAGGAAGTGGGAAGGCTCTAAGACCCTGTCAGAACTTTGCACCTTCTTCCCAAAACCTGGCGCCTCAACGTAGCTGGCTTTGAAAAGGCAAGCGCCCCATATTCTTGCAGCCCACTTGGCATGAAAAGTTGGACTGCCCTGGTATAGGGCATAGATTGCATACAGGACTGTGTTAAGTGCTGGTGCTTGTAGTATCAACAAAAAATGGGTTCTGTGCCTGGAACTTGCAGAAGCACTTTCCACTGTTTTAAAGTCATTGTGTACAAACCTCTGTGCTTAGTCTTCTGGGTTCCTCAGTAAACTTACAGCCTGTTTCTTGGGGAACAAAAGGACTCTCTTGCTTCAGGAATAAACAGGAGCCTTCTCTCAGGAGCTGATGCTGGCTCGGGCTGTTTGTAGTTGTCTGGTGAGCCTAAATTTCATATGAAATTAGGCCACTATTTAGGAGTTCTGCTTTCAGAATTTCGAAAAGAGGACTTGGGTTTCTGAGTCTTTTCCTGGAAGCTTAACAGTTGTTGTTACTCCTTGGCAGTCAAAGGAGAGGGGGTGGGGAATAGCATAATCATTGTGTGGTAGTTAGATGCAAAACATCATTAAAAGGAACTGATGCCATGTTACTCAACAGCAGCATATTTTGAGCTCCAACATTTTCTCAGTTCGAGTTTTAAGTACTTTGTTTGTGACATTGTTTCTGTCACCCCTGCCTATAGCCTACTTTTCTTTTGCCACTGATATATATATTTATTTATTTGTGGTTGTGTTTTCTGGAGAAATGAGCATCTCATCTCTTAAGGAAAGAATCTTCTCCAGCATTTCAGCTTACTACTTCTCTTCTTAAGTTTACTTTGGAATGCTTGTTTCTCTTAAATGGCATATTTGCTAGGACTATGAGCTCCCCAGGGAGAGTAATTTCCCTTATAAACAATTTCTATCTCATGACCACAACATGGTCTGTGGTACCGGAGTTTTTGTATCTATTCTGCAAATGAAGAAAGAGAGTCTGTTTTGCCCATGTTTCTCAACTTCCAAGAGGTTTCCAGAGCCTTTCCTCCTATTGCCATGTTGCATTTTGCTTTGATTGCAATAAATCCATGTCTTCGCTTTTTCTTTCCTAATCGTTTTACTCTGATCTTGTTCTGTGTCCTGGATGCAGCAATTTTAAACACAGAGCCAGCCTCATCTTGCAATAATAGCTTGATATTATCTACTGCCTTTTTTCAAAGATTTTTCTTCTTCATATTTTTGATCTGCTTTCATTTGTGTTATAACACTGTGAAGGGCAAACATCTCCACTAGGACAGGCATGGAAAGTGAGGGGGAAGAACCAATCTACATTTGCATTGGCTACAAATGATTGTGGTCTTGTGAGTGGCAAATCTTAGTTGCTGTATTATTTCCTGAGGCTTCCTAATTCATGAGTCCCTACATTAACTACATTCTTAGAATTCAAACACGGTGCTTATACTAATAATAATTTAATTTTTAAGCACTGAATTTGATTGAATTCATCCTTGTGCTAGTGGGCAACAAGAGTGAATTCATACATGCATGCTTATCATTCAAAGCCTAAAGCACCTAGTGAGGCTCGTATGTGTGAAACAACCATCCAATACCATTCAGCAACTTTCAGTGGTGGTAGATCACATGTATACCCATGAGTCATCAAGATGTGGTGAGATATCACATGATTTAGAAGCAGGTGTGTATCAGGTCTAATTTTGCTGTCCTTGGCAGTTTGGGAAAATCAGAGCTGATGCTTTAGCTGTGTTGCCTCCTTTAATAAATTGTTCCAGAGTAAAGGAGCACAATGCTATTAGAAGTCCCCTGAAAGCACTTCTTATTCATGAATTTAAATTTTAACATACCTTTATTTTATGCATGTGTTTCATATTGCATGTTAGAAATGGTATCTGTATTTTTCAAATGTACTTCAAATGTACAGTTTTTCAGATGTACTTTTCAATAGAGGTTTATAAATTCTGAAGCCAAAAGCAGCTAGAAATACATTTTGGTCACAATAGACAGCTTGCATAGATATGCACGTAGCAATTTCTGCATCAAGCTTGGGGGCTGAGCTATAGTTAGGCCATGGTTTATAGCAGGGGTCAGCAAGGTTGACCGGCCGTGGGCCGGATCACTCCCACGGAGATCATCCATGGGCCGGACTGGCGCAGCGCAACACCGGAATTCGCGTCTGCGCATGTCCACGGCGCCGGAAATTGTTTCTGCGCATGCCCAGACGCCGGAAATCGCACCTGCACAGAAGCAATTTTCGGCGTCTGACATGCGCAGATGCAATTTCCAGTATCTGTGCATGTGCAGATGCAATTTCCGACACCGCTTGGCGAGTCCCCACACCACACTGCGCCAGTTCAGTGCAGCGCACAGGGGACTCGCTGAGCAGAAAGCTCAGTTCAGGGGCAGCTCATGGGCCGGTAAAACTGTCTTCATCGGCCGCATCCAGCCTCTAGGCTGCACGTTGCCGACCCCTGGTTTGTAGTGTCTGTCACCAAATCAGAACATCAGGTTGCAGCTATTGTAGTGGGTTCTCTGTGTTTCATATTTTTGTAAAGTTGGCAAAACACTCATGTGATTTCTCCCCCTTCCCTATAACAGCCTTGATGCTGTTTCAGAATCTAATACAAGATTGTGTGTGTGTGGTTAAATGCTTTAAATTGCTTTAAAGTGTTTTAAATTGGTTTAATCTCTTGGAAGACTTGAAAATAATTTGATGATGTATTGTTTTTAATTCCCTTCCCCAGAGCCTCCCACATGTTCTCCAGACCAGTTTACCTGTGCAACTGGGGAGATAGACTGCATCCCTATGGCATGGCGATGTGATGGGTTTCCTGAATGTGATGATCAGAGTGATGAAGACAGCTGCCCAATTTGTTCAGCATCCCAGTTCCAGTGTGAGAAAGGGCAGTGCATTGATGCACGTCTGAGATGTAATGGAGAAATTGATTGCCAAGATAAATCTGATGAAGCTGATTGTGAAAGTAAGACCTGTTACCTTAATCTTTTAGCTAGTTGACTAAAGGCACTTCTGGGCATTTCTGGGAACAACAGTGATAGCAGGCAAACAGGAAGTGGAAGTAATTCTTTGAAGCCATACTTGGCTGTTACAGGAGTTTAGAGCATCCATCAGTGTTTTGTCAGTGGCAGCTTTGCCTCCCATGCCACCTTGAGTCACACGTCATAGGGTGTTCAAACTGCAGCCATATTTCATTGGTTGTCCATGTCAGCTGAGGTGTAGCCCTCACACATCGGCACAACGCAGACTCTGAACAGCAGGTTGTTGACCGTTTTTCTCCTTAGAACTTGACAGTGAAGCATGTTTCATTTCTATAAATAAAATGTAAATTTGTGCAGTTTGGAGGTGCTTAAAAACTGTTGTCTGGCTTCGTGATAATGATCTGTTCATCATTTTATTTGAGCTGAGAATGATACAAGTTTCCTCCACTGTTCTTTCCCCTGCCCCCTTGCAGCAATTTGTCTCCCAAATCAGTTTCGTTGTGCCAGTGGCCAGTGCATTCTCATAAAGCAGCAATGTGACTCCTTTCCAGACTGCAATGATGGCTCTGATGAACTTGCATGCGGTAAGGGGCTTTTTGCATCTAGTTCTTTAATGTCCCTGTGAGAGGTTGCCCCCTGGGTCTAAGAACGTAAACCCAGTTCTTTTACTACTGGGTTGGAGCCAGATGCTTCTCACAGCTCTGTGTGTGTACACTTAAAAATGTAATATCCTTTAACAGTACCCTGCAATGTTCAGAAATCTGTCTTGTTTAAAAACAACAGTAAACCGTAGCCCAATCCGCATCCTGTCAAGGAACTACTGTGCTGTAGTCAGGCCCCCAACAAAATGTAGCCCAGCAGCAATTATCAAAAGGCCAAAGCGGATGCAATTATTTTTGTCTGAGCCTTTGGTGGCTGCTCAAATTGGCTTCAGTCCCTGCATGGTTTATATTAACCATAAGTTCTTTGAGAGGCTTTTTGAATGTAGATAGTCTGATAATTCTGTTCTCTGAGCCCTGGGACCCATGTGAGGAAAAGACCACAGATAGCAGCACTGAGATAATCGCAAAAGGCTTATAAGGGGAATTGAACAGGGAGAATAAAGGGGCTGTTCTCTGTTTCAGTGGCTGTAGTTAACAACTTAAAACTGCAGCAGAAGTCACCTTACGTGAACTAAAATAATTGGGCCTGTATGAGGAAATGCTTCAGATGATTTGTTAGCCTTAAAAATACATATTTATTTGCTGGACCATAAGGCTCGCTGGATGACCATGAGCCCATCACAAACGTTCATCCTCACCTACCGCATGGATGGATAAAATGATATTAAAAATGTTAAGCCCCTTTACATATTGAAAAAGGCTGCAGAAGCTGTTGCTAATAGAACACACGTGTGATTTTTTTAATTATTATCATGCCTTCCAGAATTTAGGAGCTGCTGATTGGTATCCTCAGGCCAGCTTCACAGGGGTTTTGTTTTGGGGGGCGGGTTGGCATAGCATCCTCCATCAGTCCCCTTCTATGTTGCCTGACCCCCCCCCCAAAAAAAAGAGATGTGAATATGCCTGGCAGCAGCAGCAGGAATCTAGAAGCTAGGTGTTCTGAGGCACTGTGGGAAATTTTAAATGGCCGCACACAGCTGTCAACCATTAAAGTGAAAAGGGGTGTCTCTACTGAAAGGCTACAACTAAATGAGCATCACACATCATCTTGCCTCAGCACAAAGATAGAAGATTTGTTTCAGCCATAAGTTTGGGGACTGATTCAATGATTGGGGGCAGGGGGGAGGGGACAAGCAGTATGATGAATTAGGGAATACAAGCTGCGGGGAAGAATTTTTATACCTCACCCTGGGAAGGGTACTTCTGGTTCTCATTACTACAGCACAGCTTTTCCAGAGAGAATTTGATAGGCAAGTTTTAGGGCAAGCAGGAGAGAGTTGCATCTCTATGCATCTGAATTCAAGGATGCTCTGATATGGTCCTCTTTCACCCCAACCCATAGTTTCCTGCTCACTCTCTCACAGCTGATGTCCTATTGGCACTGTACAAAATCTTGGTCTCCTTAACTTTCCTGAATTGCACTCACTGTTTCATTGACTTTGGGTTCAGACTGAGAACTTGGCAGTATTGAGAGTTGCAGAAGGGAAAGCCTTAGAAGAAGAAAGTATGTACACTCAAACTGTGTCAGCTGAGCTGCTCTGTGGATTTCCTTCATAGTTTGAAAAGTAGCTCCAAATGTAAACATCCATGGTCCTGAGTGACACTGCTAATATATATGTTGTAAGGAAATGGGGTGAAGTATATATTTATGAATATGCTGTCATCTGGCTTCCTTTCAGAGCATTTACATCTAATTTTAATTAATTAAATTCTTGTTTTGTTTTTTACAGCAAAAAGTAAATCGCCTCCCGATGAGTCACAGCCCCACAGCAGTGCTATTGGGCCTGTCATTGGTATCATTCTTACCCTTTTCGTTATGGGATCAATGTACTTCGTTTGCCAGCGAGTGGTATGTCAGCGCTATGCTGGACCCAATGGACCTTTCCCACATGAATACGTCAGTGGCACTCCTCATGTCCCTTTAAATTTTATCGCTCCAGGGAGTTCTCAGCATGGCACATTCACTGGTAAGGATGGTACCTCATTGTTATCTTTCTTGTTCACCCCCCCCATCCTCTTAGCTTCGCAGTGTGTCAAATAGCAATTGAATGATGCTGCGTAATCGCCATCGTATTGTGCCCATTGTGTTATATTGGAGTACATTAGCTACTGCGCACATTACAGGCACCTGTCTTGCATCATCCAGAAGTCAGGCATTTAGTGTCATTGGTGATGTTGGCACGCTCCGCAGCAGGTGCTCATGGTGTGTGCACATCACCTGGTCCCAGACCCCTCGATCGCAGGGGCAAGCCGGCACTCTTTGATTCCAGAGATGCAAAAGCAAATGAGGATGGTGTGGAGTAGGGGTGTGGCCTGAGGAGAGGGGCATGGCCTGGGGAGCATCCCGAGGACCAGATAGCCCAGAGGACCACCTATGGACTTGAGGTTTGCTGCCCCAGGCTTAGGGCATTCTCCGATAGTCCATTACATTAAAAAATAGAAATGGAGCTTTGTAGTAAAAGGAGAAGAGTGTTGCGCAACATTTGTATACGAAGGATCTCGAGGACGGCTTTGATTTAACTGTGTAGAAGAGCTAGACAAGTTGACCTTTGTTCCATTTCTCCTCCTTACATCCGTATAGGCATCTCTTGTGGAAAATCTATGATCAGCTCCATGAGCCTGATGGGGGGAAGTAGCGGTGCCCCTCTTTATGACAGAAACCACGTAACCGGGGCCTCCTCTAGTAGCTCATCCAGCACTAAAGCCACCTTCTATCCACAGGTAAGGTTTCAAAATGCTATGTTTCCCGTTTTGTGCCCCTATCTCCACATTTATGACTCAGAAATAAGCCTCTGCTGTTAGGAATGAGCTGGTTTTGTTTTTATTTTAAAAAAACCATTCCAAGTTGCTGGCTATGAGTTGCAGGCCAGCCTAATGCCCTCTGAAGGTGTCTGGCATTCTCTTCTTCAGTTCACTGAGCAATAATGAGGCTTTTCTCTTCAGGAAAAATCCCAGAGAAGTCAGGATGATCACTGAGCCTGGTAATGAGTAAACAGAGTGTTAGATTTTATAGCACACATTTTTTTGTTCAGATAATGACCTTTGAGAACATTCCTCTGAGTGTCTGCGGTTTTGTATCTCCCCCACCCCCTACCTAAGTGTAATCATTCTGTTCCTTGTGAACTTTCTGAGGTTGCAGACCTAGTAAGGCAGTTATAGCAGCACAGTGTCATCCCACAGGCGTGTGCCAAAGTAAGAACACAGAGAGAGATTGGGAGAGAGAGAGAGAGAGAGAGAGACTGGTCAGAGATGATGGGGAGTCTCAGAAGTCAAACGTTTCTCCTGCTGTTTATTTGCATTGATTTTTGTCTTGGATCTCTGTGAACTGACCCAAATCCTCTGAATCCTCTTCTCATAAATGAAAAAACAGCCATTGTTATAGAGAAGGCAAGAGGATGGGAGAAACAACTGTGATGAATCCAAGAGAGAGCAGACTTGACTGGTTGGTCCAGCACAGTCAATTGATTCTGTTGTATGCTTCAGAAGCCGTCCTAAGGGGACTGCCCTGCCCCACAAATCCTCAGTCAGCTGTGCCCTTGTCCCAGCTATGCATGGCAACTCAGGGTCAAACTGGACGTTACAAGCTGCTTCTTCATTCTGCTGCTGGCTCTTGTGACCTTGAGCAAGTCAATCCAAGTTGCTCTTGTCAAAGCTAGGATGGACTGAGTGACGTTATGACATTTTCCTGCAGGGCAGAAGCAATGAATGGCAAGTGGCCAAACTCTTCTTTCTGCCCTTTATATATGGGGAAAGCAATGACTGAAGGCTACCTTTTTAATATCATCCAAAGGAAGAGCAGCAGAAACCCTTACAATTTTTAGAAGTTACAAATTTTAAAGAAACTTTTTTTAAAAGCCGTTTTAGGATGCAAATGCCTTTAGATTTATAAGAGAGAAATTTGAGAAAGCAAATGAAGTCTGTGTGTACGACTCTGGCAAACAAATGATCTAAAGAACAGAAGAAAATACCATTTTAAAAACAGAAAAGGTATGACCATACTAATCCCTTGAAGAAATTCCAGCCACAATTTGCATTTTAAAAAGCTATATGGCTAAGACCAGTTGGAAATGAAAAGGGTAGAGGGATGCTTAAATAGACCAGGTACTGTTAAAATTTGTAAAAAGATGTATTGATCAATCAGAATTTCCAGCAACCTATGAAGAAGTCCAAAACATAACCAAAACAATGAAAAATAGCAGTTCATAAGGAATGGACAGTTTCAAAACCACTTGCTGTGCATACAGAAGGTTCAACGTTAAATGCATTGTTTTTCCAGTTAACAAAATGTTTCTTTGAGGCCCAGGGAATTGCTGCCAGGGAAGGTAAACAGTTTACTAGTCAACCTATTAGCAACAAAGTTAGTGGTTTCTGGGACAATACATGTTGTAAGTTTACAGTCAGAAACAATTGATGCATGTTAATAACATGGTTCTGTTATTCTAATAAGAAGTAAGGATTTAGAGCAGACTCATACAACCTTTGTACTCCCATTATCAAGGCTACGCGAGGCAACTTTGTAAAAAACAGTTTTTGTGAACCTTTGTACACAAGAGCCAGGGTGATTTCTGTTGGTAGCATGACTTGGACAAAGAAAAAGACTTATTTTATCCTTCCACAGATTCTGAATCCACCGCCTTCACCAGCCACTGATCGCTCCCTCTATAACACAGAAATGTTCTATTCTTCAAACATTCCTTCAACAGCAAGATCTTACAGGTAAGCTCTCTTTTGAATTCTTCATAGCAAGGTGATGTCAGTGAACCAGAATGAACTTCCTCAAAGTTCAGTCTTCAAAAGCTTGAAAGGCTCTTCCCTCATTCAGTTTCCAATCTACTCTTAGGTTTAACATGAATCACCTTTTGTTATAGTATTGAATTTATTTCTCTCTCTCTAATGTGTATGCTTTAGCTGTCTCCTTATTACATTTTAATTGTCAGGATCCCAGAATTGGGATCTAAGCCTGTTTACAGGTATACCAAGAATGAAGTGTTTTAGCCTTGGCCTGGCTATGCCCACAACTCTGCCCTTAGGAGTAACATCCTTTCCATCAGGCATCCCAACTTGAATAAAATATTGTGGGGGCCCAGGTAAGCCCCGCCCCACATAATCGATCACATGGTGCACTGCACACACACCATTAGAATGGGAATGCCCATCAACTTTGTGGGGGCCGAAGCTCCCACAGCCCCTAGGAGTTGGCTCCAATGCTTTCCGTGACCTACACTAGGGCTTCTCAAACTTTTCTTCACCAAGTGTTTCCCCAGCCACTCTGGGCGGCTCCCAATTAAGTGTCAAAAACAATACAGCATTAAATATTAAAAACGTCCCTAAACAGGGCTGCCTTCAGATGTCTTTTAAAAATAGGATAGCTGCTTATTTCCTTGTCATCTGATGGGAAGGCGTTCCACAGGGCGGGCGCCACTACTGAGAAGGCCCTCTGCCTGGTTCCCTGTAGCTTAGCTTCTTGCAATGAGGGAACCACCATTGGTGTCCCTTGGCGCTGGATCTCAGTGTCCGGGCTGAACGATGGGGGTGGAGATTCTCCTTCAGGTATACAGGACCGAGGCAAACTAAAGGGCTGGCTGAGCAATATGTGCAAACTGGCACGCACAGTCTGTTTCCCTCCAAACAGATCATAGAATCATAGAATCATAGAATTGGAAGAGACCACAAGGGCCATCGAGTCCAACCCCCTGCCAAGCAGGAAACACCATCAGAGCACTCCTGACATATGGTTGTCAAGCCTCTGCTTAAAGACCTCCAAAGAAGGAGACTCCACCACACTCCTTGGCAGCAAATTCCACTGTCGAACAGCTCTTACTGTCAGGAAGTTCTTCCTAACGTTTAGGTGGAATCTTCTTTCCTGTAGTTTGGATCCATTGCTCCGTGTCATGAGCAGAAGGTTTGAACAGGCAAGGTTTATACTTGGCTTAGCACCTGTGGTTTGAGAGAAAGAGGAAGCCTCTGGTTTGTTTCTCTCGCGGCATGGCAAAGTTAAGAGCGGTGGTGGGACGAAGCAGGCAAACAAGAGTTTATTTCTAACTATGGCAATGTGACATGCAAATAAAACCCGCTATCACAGCTGCCTCCTTCAGCTGACCATATTGATGCAGATAAAGAGGAAGAATAACTCATTTTCCTGCTATGGAGCATATTTTTTTATGATGCAGCTAACTTTAATTTTCTCTTTCAGGCCCTATCTTATACGGGGGATAGCTCCACCAACTACTCCGTGCAGCACTGATGTCTGTGACAGTGACTACACCACAAGCCGGTGGAAAGCCAATAAATACTACATAGACCTAAATTCAGACTCAGACCCTTACCCCCCTCCTCCTACCCCTCGCAGCCAGTACATGTCAGCAGAAGAGAGCTGCCCGCCGTCTCCCGCCACAGAGCGAAGTTACTTCCACCTCTACCCGCCTCCCCCGTCCCCTTGTACAGACTCTTCATGATTTCAGCAGAAGGAACTTATCTTTTTCCTGTAAATATATTTTAAATATGAACACAGATTTTTAAATATATATTTTATGATCTAAAAAATGGGGCGGGAACTTTAAAAATGTGAATAAAAACGGGTGGGGCCAGGGCTGTGAAAATTGTACAGCGGAATAATATTTATAAGTTGTGTTTTTGTTGTTTTTTTTAACTTAATATCCATTCTTTTTGTGCCATATTTTGCCTTTGCATTGAAGTCACAAAATTAAATCGACCTCCAAAGGAGGTGGGAAATGGGGCGTAGATACCTGGAGCTTTTGAAATTGCTGTTTTGATTCAGTAAAGGGGAATGTACAAGCGGCGGCGGGGGGGGTGTGTGCGCGTCAAGTAACAAAAAAGAGGGAGTAAAGATACTGTGTGAATGAATGGCAAAGTTGTTTGAAATACACATCCGGGATATTTTTTACCTGCAGGTGATATTTTTATTTTTTATTTACTTGATCGTAGGTAATTAACCACAAAAAACGTACTTTTCTTTGGGGATGTTGCATTCCAAAAGAAAACGAGAAAAAGAAAAAAGGTTTGCCCCACTGTTTTTATTCCATCATTTGCTTTCCAGAGAAAGTTGTCCAGGGTCAAGGTGGAATTCTGAAACTCGCTCTCACTTTATACATTGCAAACCACTTTTCGCTGGGATGAAATAATCATGCAGCCAGCCCACTGGACACCTTTGTGCTGCACACAGTCCTGTCAGGGTTCTGAGAACCTGAGTGTCCTACGATAGAAATGGAAATGGAAAATGCAAAAAGTGATACCACTATTTGTTATCATGCTCATCTAAAAGGTCACAATGGGCCAGCTTCTGTGAGATTTCTCTTCTACCCCCACCCCCACCCTGGTCCACTTTTTTGTTGTCCCATTGAGTTTTCGCACAAAAATTCCAAGCTTTTATAAAAAGAAATTTGTTTCCAAAATTATGACACACATACTTAGTTGATTAAAAAAAAAGTCTCCAGTTCATTGAGCAACAGAATTATGTAACTGTGTACGGATTAATGGATATCAGATACATTTTCTTCTGTCATATGCTGGAAGGGGTGCCTTTTCTGGAATGATGCCTGTCTTAAAAATCAGGATGCATCATCTATAAGCAGCATGCACACTTTCCCCAGAAATATTGTTTTAGTTCACCTGCAGACTTGCGCAGATTTAGTTGATTAATCCGTTGAAACTCGTGTGTTTCATCTAGCTCCATTTGCATGAAGAGGTGCATCTCTGTAAAACATTTTTGCTTCAATGGGCTTCTTCTCATCACTTTGCATCCACAGATCTGTCCTTTATTTGAAACTGAATAAGCAAGCCTTTATTTGAAGCATGTCCTTTATTTGAAACTGAATAAGCAAGCCTCCTCTTGACATTTGGCTCTCCCACACCTGCTGGATCAGGGCACATTTCAAATCTGTGCTTAGGAAGAGAGCAACACGTCTTGTGCTATCTGCCTCTAAGATTGCCTTTTTCGGTGTTCAGACTTGACTGCCTTGTACAGAATGTTTGGAAACTTAAGTATTGTGAGGGCTACGATATGAACAAGTAATGATAAGGAAAGGAAAGAAAGAACTAAAATCACAATATGTTTTCACAGCTGCAGAACAGCAGGTGCAGCAGACTTTTGAACAGCCTTAATGGCACTGACAAGGATGAAAAATGTTCCTTTTTGAACTCATAGCTGATTTTTTTGCATTTTTTTTTTTTTTACTGAGCATGATGTGAAACTCCTCCAAACCCTCGCCAATATTTCCTATCTTACTGAGCGGGTGGAGTTTGACGTTCTGATGTTTATCTTACCATTCCTTTCCTTAAATCTGTGCTTCCTAAGCATTTGAACCAATGCTTAGATTCGGCGGGACGGGGTGGGGTATGTCCCTCAAGAAATTATCCTTTCCTTCTCTTGCAAAGTTTCAGCGTGGTGGATGAAGAACTATAATTATTTGCAAATGCTAACGCCACAAATACTGCAAATGTCTGTGGATACCACAAAATCAATATCCTGCTCCTATAAACTGTAGGGTGCCATAGACATGAGAGTTCTCCTAGCAGTTCCAGCACAGGCTCTGCTTGCGGTAATGCATGTAGTTGGCTCTGGTCAAAGTCATTCATAATAGCATCTTAACTTGTTAAGTATTCTCAACAAATCCCTGATTAATGATGTAAACTGAGAAGCAGGAAAGAAAGGCCATATCCAATTGTCTCATATCCATCTAAATTATAAGCAAAGCATGCATGTATATTTTACAGTTGAGAGATTTCCATCCCGTTGTTTGACTTCAGCATAACTGTGTTTAAACTTTCATGTGGCATTTGTAAAGAGGTTGCTATTTTAACTCTTAACATTGCAGGCCTAATTTATGGCTGTCTTGCTAGTGACAATGAACGTTAAAAGACAGATATTTCAATAAACTGCTGATTTCAAAAGAAGGAAAATAAATCCACAAATTATTGGGGATGTTCCCCTACATTTTCAGAAACACATTATTGTGCAGTGAGCAGAACAGGGAACCATAAGCAGATGGGAAATAGCTACTGTTGCTCTTAGTGTAGGCCAGTCCTATAGTAGTTTCTGCACATGCGTGAGATTTTGTAAACTGTTGCTTCATTTTCTTCCAAGGGTGAGATGTAAAATTCATTTGCATCCATCCCATGGTCTTCACAGAACCAGAGAAAATACTATGTTTGGTTTTCTTTACCAAAGCTGCGTCGCTTGAGTTATAGCCCATTGATTTCAACAAGCCTGTTTAATAATTTGCAGGATCGTGGTTACTAAATTTTGGTATGAAATGCTGCAACATTTTCAAAGAAGCAAATTGCAGAGAAGTGCATGCCACACTTTCATCACTTGGGGTCACCTTTCCGTCTAGTATATCCATGGAAACATGATTCCCCTCCCCTCTTTCACAAACTCCCCACTAATGGAGAGTTAGAATTTGTGATGAGTGCAGAAGTCTTTCATTTTGTATGTTCTGAGCCTCATATTGGTCAGTTTCATTGGATAACCCCGGGCTCTTGTATTCTGAGAAGAAATGTCTTTGCTTTATAGTTTGCCTGTAATTGACATACTTTGAGCCAGCAGAGCCATCAAGTGCATTTCCAGTAAATGAACAGCATGAAAGCGTTTGTTGCGCAGCCCTGAATTTTAATTTTTAAATATATACTCGTCAGTACTGTGGGCTAGGCTAGAATTCATTTCCTTATTTGACATAGATCTCAGGGCAACACACTGCGGCATAGAGGAATATGTGACACACAAAGTCAAACAATCAATTTTGGACAAACGTTCAATTTATTTATTTTTAAAAAGTGAATTTGAAACTAAGTACTGAAACATCTAATTGCAGAAATGGCAAGATAATTGGCTTGCATAAATGATGCTTTGAACTCAAGCACAGATTTTTTTGTGTGGGAGGGGATGACTTCGCCTTGTGCTATCAAACAAGATGATCCATGTTGATTGATTTCACTGTAAGTTTTCAGCTTTGCACATTAAAACCCAAGAAGCAGCACATTCTTTTCAGACAAAGTTGGTACAACCATGTCCAGACATCTTATAATACTTCCCTGCAACGGGGTCACTGGCTGTGTGTGGCATTCTTTCACCCAAGAACACTTGTCCAAAACTTTTAATTTCTTTTGAGGTGGTAGGTGGAAGCTCAGTGGCAAGCCTTTTTTTCCACAAAGTAGTTTCTGATTCTTAAAAGCTCTCAGATCTGTTGCCTACCGATAGATGCACTAACCACATGTCCTGATCCAGCCTGGAAGTCAATTTAGTCTTGACAAGCAGCCTGGCATACACACGTGCCTTTTTTTTTTAGAGGAAAAAGTAGACCTAAAAGCTTGCTTAGTTTACCCTTGCACCTGAAAAGAAACTATTGAAAAATAAAGCATAATTTTCTGCAAGTAAGTCCGACTGAGTTCATTGGGGCTTACTCACAAGGAAGTGGATTGCAGCCTAAGGCCAGGAGCCATTTCCCCAGAGAGATCCCCTGTGGTTAACTTTTTCAATGTGTGCCTGCATGTGTGCTTGTGTGCTGTGGAAAGAAGGGTGTAAGGTCGAGCTTACTTGTAAAATATTATCTGTGGAAAATACTTTGTAAATAATGTAATTTGAAGTATTTTGCAATTAGAAACAGAACAGTTGTGGATTTAAATAAATAAATAAAACCTATTGGCCTGGAACAAAATGAAGCAAAAATAAAAATAAAAAATGGGGCTAGCCAATTGCAACCTAGAGATCCACCCCCCTTGAATCTGTTTGCTTTGTTAGGTGCCGCGAGGCAGCCACAAGAACTTCTACCTCTTCTGTTTCCTGCCTCTTTCTGCCGTGCAATACACCTGGTACTGTGCCCATTTCAGTAGGCGCACCAGGGAGATGACAGAACCATGGGGAGAAAGGGAGCAGGAGAAGCAGCTGCTGCCTCATTGCACACTGCAGTGAGAATCTTAGAGGTGAAATGGGGGCATTTCTGGGTTGCAAATGGGTGACTCCAAGGAAGACATCTTTGAAGATGGGGGTAGTGCTTTGCTGTTCCACATGAAATTCAGAGGGCATTTTACACAGAAATGAAACCCAGGCTGCTTTCTGTATTGTATCTAAATATTTCTTGCAATTGCTGCTAATGTAAATGGACATGAATATATACAAATATTGCCAAGAATGGTTATAATAGACTCACGCCAATCTTTTTTATATTTATATTGTAAAATGTACTCAGCAAACAGCCTAAATATTTTAGCTTTATACTTGTATCCTTTTTGTAGACACAATTTGTCATACACAGGAAAAAAGTGCCTTTGGTATTTTTTAGCAGCCTAGCATATTGACTTGGGCAGATTATAACAAAGCCTTAAACAGCAAGTTGCCTCTTACTCATTGTGTTCCACTGGTTAATTTTTCAGCATGCATCATGCTGCAAAAATGTGTTAATGCTCAAGTCATTCCAAACAAAGGCATCCGTATGATGGTGGAATTAAGTTTATTTGGACATCATTAATGCAACATCACTAAATGTTGACTTTAGAAAGTTGGTGTGATTTGTGGCAAACACTTCAAAGTATCCTGTGGGGGAGTTTTGCTCTATTTCAAGGGAACTTCCACTAACCAACATGTATCCCCATTTCCTGGGAGTCCTAGTGTTCATATTTTTACCGGTTATGCTCTCAGTATAAAATTGTATGTGACTTTTTGTTTTTTGTATGCGATTGCTGCAAAGTACCAGTTATGAAGTTAGATTAACATGTTCCTCACAAGGTCTGGCATTCATGTTACTACTAATTTTTTTAATAACACTAGGTTAAAGTTCTTTGCATCGCCAGCAGATGAGTTATTAAAATCACTGTTTATAGAATGTGGCATTCTATAAAGACGACTGGTTGAAAATACCCTTTTAACTGCACATACACACCCACACTTTGGTATGCAAGCAACAAAACAGAGCAAAGTCCAGTTGGGCTGGACTGTGTCATAAAATTGAACATACAGTACGCAACCTTGACACTGCAACTTATCATTGTTCCATATCACCAATGCTAAAGTGTTGTTTCAAGTTTCTGGCTTCATATATAAATAAACATCTGTAAAGTTAATTCTCTACATTTTGTATTATAGATTTTGTTGGCATTGTTTTGTAATTCAAACTCTGGGGAGGATTGTTTGACACCTCCCTGCATAAATGATTTTTCATGTAATACTGTTGAGAGTGGGTTTTTCTTCCCTCCTGGTGTTAAACTTTCAAAAGAAATTGGTGCGTGTTACATCGTATTTTATTTGCTGCATCTTTCCCAGTGCATATTGGTTTTATTCTTTCTGAAGTTTATAGGCTGAATCCCCACCCTTTCATAATGCATTAATGTTGGTGAACACATTTTGCATGAACAGTTTTAAAGTTGTGTTGAAGTTTGCGGTGGTGTTGTCAACCTTCCCTCCTTTTTTTTTGTAATCACTGAAAACGCTTTTCCAGGAAATTTCATAGATTTAAGTTTACGGGGCAGCAATATATAATTAAGTGTTGATTCATTCTTGCTAATTTATGACTACAGCAACAAGCTGCTGCCTTACATTAGGGCTCACAATTAGTTTGTATCATTTCAAAGCACCACGTTTCTCCAAAAGAGTTCGTTTGCACGGCATTCATATTGAAGCCGCCTTATTTCTGCTCTTTCCAACTGGATAGCAGTTCAGCTGTTGGAAATGGCAATTCCAGATGAGACACTTTGTGCAAACATATGAGCATGGATTGTACACATATTTGTGCATTTGATTGGACACACACAAAGTGAATGTGTTGAACAATTGAAAACAGAAAATGGACACATCTGGGATGGGGCTCAAGGCGAACCTTGCCAGCTGGCGGGTTCTCCCTGTCCAGATAATCATACAGGCAGATTTGTGAAACTGAGCAGAACAACCCAGAGATAAATAACAGCACGCCCATAAATCCTCTCTTTCTCTTCTTTGTTTCACAAAAAGGCATGGCAAAGTCCTTGTACTCTGGTTTGCAGCACTTGACAGCTTACACTGAGCTGCCCTTGTGCTCACTGTGGGAGTCCCAGAGGAAGAGTTGAGGATGTGGTTACTTGGCATATAATAAAACCACAAGATGGCATAGTTCTCCCTGACGAAACGTTTTTTCTCAGCAGTGGGTAGGGCATTGCTATCCCAATATGCAACTTCTGTTTTATGCAGTTTCCCCCGTTCTGTGGCTGGCTTTTCACACACTCCCCAAGCTTTTCTAACCCTTTCAGTACCCCTTTGCATCTCATATGCTGAAGTACATCTGCAGCCCTGGGTATCTTAAGGGTGGCTTAGCCTTTGGTCTTCCAAGTTGGGGAGCAGACAGCAGAGCAGCCGAGCTGACTCTCGTAACCAGACCCATGGGCCTTCCTGGTCACATCGTAAATCCCACAAAGCACTGCTACTTCTGGCACTTGCATCTTCTGTGCTCTAAAGCATCTTGAGCTTGGCTCCTTAGGCACAGCAGGATGCTGGTTGAATCAGAAGGTTCTTAAAAAGGCAAAAGGTTCTTTTAAAATGTATAGTTAAATATATATTTTTGACCTGACTTTTTGACCCTTATCTGGGCTATCGGGCTCAGTGTGCACTTTCGGAGCCAGTCCAGATTCAAGACCAGTTACTATGCAACACTTCATTCTACTGACAAGAATTGCTGCATTTGATTGGACCCACAAGCTTTTTAGAAAAAGGAGAAAAAAGAATCTGAACGCCATCTTATCCAAAAATTCCGGTCCTTAAAAGATTCTCATTCTCAAAGGAATCTAAACATTGTTTTCGTACCCTGGCTAGCTGTTGGCTAGATAAGTTTTGTTTGCAGGTTGTACAGTCTTTTCCATTTTATTGCATCTGGAAATAATTTTGCTCATGTGGACTGTTTGCTTTGCTTGCCTTTATTAGGAAACTTGCCATGGTCTGATCTGACCATTTCTTGCAAACAGCCAAGCACTTCGCTCTGGAATTGCCAGTTTTGCTCTGGTCCAGGCATCCATTTTGGGCTTTCTTACTCTTTGTAGCAGAAACAGTTGAAACAGAGTCTGGCTCACTGTAGCTATCATGCAAAAACATTGGGTTGTTCTCACCATAGATAAGACGCCACATTTAAAATCATAGAATTGTAGAGTTAGAAGGGACCCAAAGGGTTATGCAGCCTGTTTCATTGCATGCAACTTCACAGTATACCTTGAGGGGATCACCTCAAACATTCAGGAACCCACTAGAGTCCATAAGTCTCTGGGGGTGGAGTCGACCATCCTAATGGGTCCCCCATCCCTATAGGAGAAAGTGCTTTTAGCCCAAACTTATGACCATGACAACTGGCTCGTAGAAACCCCCTCTTTTTTCCAGACCGTCAACCTGGTCACCAGAGACAAAAACCAAATCAGTTAGATGACCTGCACTATGGACTGGGCTGGTGACTACTTGAGACAGCTTCATGTTAAATCATGAACAATCCTTGTTCATAGCTCAGCATCCTGCAAACAGAATACCCCATTCCGCTCAGCAAATATAAGCACAAATACATGTGATCAATTTAATACACACACACCCCCTAAAAAAAATTTGCTGCTGGTTGGAACACCTAGAAACCTTGCAAGAAATTGGGGGAAAGCAGCTAAAAAGTTGACTCAGGCAGGAAAGAATGTCTTCAGCTCAGTAAGGTTGACTGCCATAGTAATTCCCTCTTTGGAAGCCTGGCAAGCACCCACCACCTCAAGAGGTTTAGGATTCAAGTTTACATTTTGGTGAGATTTGCTGTCCCAGACTTGTGTGTTTTTCTAATTAGCGAAGTGACTGGAGCTGTCCTCCTTCCTTATAAAGCAAAGGAGAGGAGGCTAGAGGAGGGTTGGACACTCTCCTGCTTCCTGAATGTGGGGTGTCACTCTCTTCCGATGAACTGAGAATGCATAAATAACTAGGGGATTGTGTACATGGTTCTGGACTTGCAGTTCTAGAGAGCAGTTCTCCTATACATTCACCAGCGCAAGCCATCACTTTCTGCATCTGTCTAATCAGCATGTGTAACAAATCAATATGGGTGAATATCAAGAGGCTGGTTAGTCTGCATGGTTAGGTAAGGTAAAGGACCCCTGGATGGTTAAGTCCAGTCAAAAGCGACTGGACTGGGTGCAGTGCTCGTCTCACTTTCAGGCTGAGGGAGCTGGCGTTTGTCCGCAAACAGCTTTCCGGGTCATGTGGCCAGCGTGACTAAACCGCTACTGGCACAACAAAATACTGTGACAGAAGCCAGAACACATGGAAGCTCATCTCGAAGAGGTATTTCCCCTGTAAACTTCCTTTTTAGGAGCATTCAGGAAAGGAAAGTGGTTGCAGACCAATAACTTTCTCTTTCCACCCTCCACCCCTAGTTCTGCCCAATCTTCTTTAATGCTGGCATCATAATAAGGAGGGCTGAACTGATGCAATTGCAGACCCCTTCTCCCTCTGGTTCTTATTTCCTCCAAGCATCCACAGGCCATACGTACAGGGAAGATTTCTGAGGTGCTGCGGCACACAACAGGTAGCAAATCACAACTCTGGAAAAGGCAGGTATGTATTTCCTCTCTGCAGGCTCGAGAGAGAAATGAGCATTACAGCCTGCACCACTCCCACAAGGGTCTCCTGTCAGCCGTGGGGTCCAGTGTGAGGGTAGCAGCACAGACAAAAGCACTCAGTTTTAACTTGGTGGGGGATTAAATATGTTGAAACGCCAAACCAAAGCCATCAAACTTGAAGTCACCTGGGCATACTTATTGGCCTTCCCTTCATCCCTATGTCTGCTTTCTACCCTCATCTTTAATCTTTTATGGGTATTATTCCTTCCAAAGGACCAGATGGGTCCCTAAGCATGATCTCCATTTTTTTCCACCAAAGGTGAAAAAGCATTCCATTCTGTGAAACCCTTAGCAAGAGGAGTTTTTTTTCTTTTGCTGAGCACTGTGCTTTTCTGTCCCCACTATGGGTACCGTCAGTAGACATCAACCCAACAAATTTAAATTCTGCTTGCCCCTGGAGGACTAAGTAATGGAGGTGAATGTTTTCCCCAATGGTGGTTGCCGCTTATTGGGCCTGCTAGGGTGGAAGGTCAGCAATAAATGGAGCCAGAGTCAATGGCAGCTGGAGCCGACTAATTATAGTTTTGTCCCCATCCTGAGATTAAGGAGGAACAAAGTCTGATGCATTTGAAATCACTTGGCGGCCCTTACTGACTTACCTTAGCTCTTCCCAGTTGTACTAGTAGACCTCAAAACACCCATTTGCCTTTTTGGTCTGATTATATTCTAAGATATTAAACTGAAAACATAGGTTTTTGTTTTTTTTTAATAATAAAACCTTTATTGCATTAGCATACAGCCATAGCAAAATAAGACAAAAATACTAGAGACAAGCAACCAAACAAAATTCAAAGCGATATTACTGGCGTAATGACATTTAAATTACCCTAAGACAATAATGTAAAGATTTAGTTGCCAGCGCCAAGAATCTAAAGTGCGGATGTATATAAAACATAAAATGGCCCCAAAATAGGCTCGGCACATTGGGTTGAAAAAGTAATAAAAAGAATTAAAACAGGTCCAGGTCTAGGACTCACTACCCAGTCAGAGTAGCCCTGAGTTTCAGAGCCTGCACTATAAAGATTGCCACCCCATGTGAAATTTGGGGATTTGCGTCCACAAGAAGCGATTTCAAACAGTCTTCCTTAGATGTAATGGTGGACGGGATCAAGAGGAGGAGCTTAGGTCTTATTGGCTCATAAATAGGGCAGTAGAAAAAGAAATGTATGAAGTCCTCTACTTCATTCATTGTGCATGGACATAAACGCTGAGTAATAGGGGTCTTAGAGTAAATCCCCTGCAGGAAGGCCGTGGGTATAGAATGGAAACGGGCCATAGTAAACGCTCTTCTCAAATTGGGCTCCGTCAGGTCTATCAAGTAGTTGGCAAGTGATCTTACCACTTTCACTTTAGGGAGCCACATGGAGAGGCGAGCTGTAGTGGACTGTGCCCGGTCCATGGCCTCGTCTCTTGTAAGAATCCAGGCCCGGATTTTATGTTGGTCCCAAGATGACATAGTTTTATATCTGTTTGTTATTATTTTGTTTTTGGATATAATTTTTAGCTAGCTCTTTTTGTGATCTTTGTAAGTAGGTTTCTGAAACTATTTTTTGGAATTCAGACTGTATGTGAAATATGGTATGTGATGGTTTTTTTGTTGAAGTTAGTGGATAGGGATTCTTCCTTAATTAAGAAGAAGAAGAAGAACAAGAAGAAGAAGAACAAGAAGAAGAAGACTCTGAAAGCCAGGGCCACCACCATCTCTGGGCATAGCTGTCAAGTGTCCCTTATTTGAAGGGACAGTCCCTTATTCCAGCGCCATGTCCCGCTGCTGTCCCTTATTGATGGATGTCCCTTAAATGTCCCTTAAATGATGTCCCTCAAATTTCAAAGGAAGCAGCTCCTCTCCCTCCCTCCCTGCCGGCCAGGGAGGAGGGAGGCTCCAACTGTGTTGCTTGGCTGTGTTGCTCACCCAATAAGAAGTCTAAGAACGACTGGGGGGTGGAGCTTGCATGCCTTGTGTGTGGCTAGTTAATGCAAGCTGAGGGGTTTTTTGAATGCTAGACACCAGTCTTTTGTTATACTCAGTCTACTTATGAATTTGGTGCATGAGGAGCTCAGAGCTGCTCCCTCCAGCCACATGGCTTTGGCCAGCCTCTTTTGTTTCAGACAAGAATGGAGTCTGAAACTAACATTTTAGGAACTTTTTGCCATTTTTTAACCAAGCAGTTTTTTTACTGCAACTTTTTCTGACTTCTGTATGGGAAAAGCACATGAATCTGACCTTTGAAGAGTTCTGTAAGTAAACCATTTTTTAACTTGCCAAACATGAGATCTATCTTTGTGCTAGGGGCACTTTGGGATTCACTAGAAAGGGCACCATGTAAAGTTTATACAGCTTCTATTTCCAGATTTTGTTGCATTCTTTCCCGTGTTAAATCTCTGTTAGGGTTCTCTCACCAAAGAGCCCCAAACGTGAGTCTTGGCTTACAGGCTTTCCACCATGCAGTCAAGCTGATTGCATTGGCAGTTGCTTAGTGACCTTTTCTAACACCACTGAGCCCACCACTGTTCTTACCGTTGGGCCGATGTGGTTGCCTCCATCTTGGATTTTTCATTTAGAAACGCAAGACTAGCTTGCCCCTTGAACAGCAAACATCTGCACGCAATCTCCTGTTTATCCCACTCTTTGTTCCAGCTTCGCCCATGCCAGTCTCTGATGTCTTCATTTATGCAGTCTGTGCATGGGTTTTGTTTTTTAAGTGTGCCCAGCCCATTTTTATGGTTTTCTGCTCTCGACATTCTTCCAGGCCATCTGTGTGAGGCCCAGGCCAGCTGGGAAAGGACGATGATGCATCTGGGGCAGTGCAAAGAACACTCTGTGGCCACAAGCATGTTAAGTGCACGGCCCCTCGGGGAATTGCAGCTCTTTTAATTTCCGTTCCGGTCTGAGCTTGCGCATGTCTCCAGCATGCGCTGCTAACCAACTGCACGCTATGCCTGAAGAAAGGTGTTGCGACAGTCCTTAAGGAAGCCATGTGCAGCTTATGTGAGTCCCAAATGGCAGAGAGAAGAGGCGGCAAAACCCTAACCTTGATTTTTAAACCCTGAGCAATGACTTTTCACTGGGGGGGAGGGGGGACGTGCTAGAGTCCAGTAGATGGCAGCAGGCGAGAAAGAATAGATCTGAAAGGACAACATTGTGGGATAGCTTCTAAGGGCCAGTCTCTGCATTGTTTTTGCAATGTGTAGAAAGACTTGATCAGGTGGGGTTCTGAGGCCCTCTGGTGACAGACTGTCAGAACCGCAGGCATGCCCTAGAGACACAATTTTAATATTGCCATTTTAGTTTTCTCTTTAATGCAGATCGAAATAAAAAAGCCTTCTGGAAGTAACTCCAGCCTTTTCCTGGAGTCCATCAGGAAACCAATGAAACCGTCATACCAGAGTTATGAAGCAGATCTTCTGCAATCAAGAGAGCATCTGCGTATTTGTGTGTTAGAGCGCAGCGGGCAGGAAAGTGTTAAAGGATTGGGGGAGGGATGAGTTAGCCACCAGATGTCCGGAGCCAATATGTAGGTCACCTATTTCCCTCCTGTGGGATCTGAATTGCTGTTCTGCATCCATGCATAAGTAAAGTCGCCTAATATGGCAGTAGTGAATCTGCTCCATTTCAGGAAATGTCAATCTGATTTCTGAAAACAAAGAACTCAGCTGATGCCTTGAAAATTGGCACAGTTATTCTATTGCTAAGCATGCTTTTTTTAAAAAATGCATTTTTAAAAGAAATTGCTATGCAAGGTAGAGCTGACTATGTAATGTTAAACTGAAACACTATGAATAATGGTAAGAAATAAATATAAATTTCAAAAAGTGTACAAGCTTTCAATAGGTTGTTGTCTAAGAATAACTTACTATGCTGTACTTGAGATGTCCCCTCTCCTGTTCAGCCATTATTATCAAATCAATACTGTATCTACTGTATTGCAGAGAAAATTGTGTTTGCATTTTTTATTTAATAGAAATATGGATTCCCCCCCCCACTTTGTTCCTTGCAGATCCCTGCAATTTGGGTTTGAGAAAGTAGGAGCAAAATGTTTGGCCTTTGTGAAATATGGGAGTATAAACCAATAAGATTGCAAGAAGAGCAGTAGCTCCTACTAACATGAATATTAATAGGGAATGTGTGGTACTTATTTAACTTAGCAATCCTGTGATTGGAGCCTTAGGCAGATAAGTATGTGCCTTTTTCTGCACATCCCCCAATACAAAACTAGATTATGAAGAGTTGAAGAAGATGAAGAGTTGAAATAAAACGTACTGACAATCATCTGTGGGTGCTGTTGGTCCTTGTAGGAAATGGGTTTTCACTATCCTTTACTGCAGACAATGGGGTCAGATTTATGTGTTTGGAGATGATAGCTGTAAACTAACTTATCCAAAAGCTTATTTAACTCCCGAATCTCTCATATTTTATTTGAAAATGGAGATCTACTGCTGATACGATAGTGATGCTTTCTCCTTTGCAATAACTAGGTAGGATTTTATATGGCTGTGTGATATGTGAGTCAGTTACATAATAGCTGGCTGCTGCTTGGAGGAATGTTTTGTTTTTTTAACAATATAAGTGAGTTTATGGATTGGTTAAATAATAGAGCTGCAATCCTATGCAAACCTGAGAGACTTACTTCTGGTGAGACATGCATCAGATTGCACTGTTAGTTAAGTGATTAATTAGATTATTAATTAATAATATATTTTACTGGTACCTGGGATTAATCAGAAAGCAGGTTTTTAAAAAACGTATGTTCTTACAAATCCATGGGTGAAGCTGACAGGCGCTTTCTTAAATGAGGCATACCCCCCAAATCTAACATAATCTAACATAAGCATGCAGGTCTCCTTTGCAGTAAAGGTTCTGGTTGGTAATCAAACACCCTCCCCAAAGAATCTGATATGCTGCCTTCTTTCTAGACATTTCAGTGCAATTTGAAAGCTTTTTATTTCCCCCCCCCGACTTTCAGAAATGTTAACATTTGAATCCACTGTATTTTAGATATTTCATATAAATATTATAAATCACTTCAAGATGCTTCATGCGAAGCTATTCATAAATGAAATTATTATTATTAATATTTTTTGGATACTTTTAGTGGTTCCCCCCATCTGTGTTGCTTTATTCTGCTGCTGACATTATGATGCTGAATTTTTACAATGGAGTTTGTTTACTTTTAAAAATTGTCCTGTGGTTATTATCGTACAGTATTTTAATTTTTGCTTTATGCCTGGAGAACAGTTATTAGATGGCGTATAAATGTTGTCAATAAATGAATAAAATGTGGTGACACCTAAATAATCTAAAAGCAGAGTGCACTAATATTTTATTTGTGTGAAAATGTATAAAACTCATTCATTGTCATGTTGACTGACAGGCCCAGGCAAACAAACCTCACAGACTGATTAATTATATAAATAAAAACTTCAAATGATAAAAGCATGGCTTGGCTCCTGATCCTTTCAGGATTTGTGTGGTCAGTTTGAATTATCCTCAGGAGCACCCATATCACTAAAGGAAAATGAGTGGACCCCAGATATTTACCCTGTTGTGTGTCTACCTCCTGACCTTAGAAATAAGAGGTTTCTGGTGAATAGAAATTCGCCAACCCCTTAATCAGACACATTGGGAAATCAGACACAGATGTTAATACTGAAAACTACACAGTCAAACCACTCCTTAGCCCTTATGGATAATTATCTGCTAGTGCAGTAGAATGCAATTAATTAAGAACATTTTTCTTGAATGGGATCAAGTAATGGATTCATCAGAAATAACTGCATACCTCCAGAGACTATGTCTATGGATATTGATTTAGAAGTACTACTTGTGTTTAGTGGGGCTTACTCCCAAGTAATTATGTATGGCATTGAAACCCATTGAATGGCTAATAGTAACAGCAGCCTCTTATATACAGCAATTTATGTTTTCAGAATGAGGATGACAAACAAAACAATCTTAGCATTTTTAAAGCGTATTTGCCATCTTGAGCAGCCTGTTTTTATTATTGTTATTATTATCATTAAAACTACAAATAGATGTTTTTCACCAATAAGTTTTTCACCAAGTTTTTCATACACCCACCCACACCATAGCTGTCAACATTTCCCTTTTTTTAAGGGAAATTCCATTATTCCGAATAGGATTCCTCACAAGAAAAGGGAAAAGTTGACAGCTATGACACACACACATGCATAAAAATGATCCATGGGGAGGGCCACTGCTAAGCCTTCAGTGCCCAAGTAGTTTGATAAATGAACAGAATAGTATTGTCCCCACACTCATGGCTCTATCACTCCCCTGCCAATCTCTGGACTGGTAGAGTAGATATCAAGGTTTGGAAGGAGGGAGAGTGTTTTGGCTATATGTACATGGCGAGAGGTTGTGCATCGTTTCTGTCTGAGCCAACAATAGCTTTGCTTCCAGGCGGTTAATAGGATCAGTGATGGAAATGAGATTAGGAAACTGATTTTGAACATTTTGTTTCATCTAAAGGGATTATGTTGTATGAGTCTTGGGGGGAAATTAATCGCCTTGTTCCTCTTAGAAGCAAACCTATATTTGTATTTGGAATCTGCTTGCTGCTGCATCATCACCATGTGATTAATACTAATTTATCAGCTTCTTCATTTATAATGATTGTCCTGGGATGCTTTTCACAACTGCATTAAGGAACTGGTCAGGGCATCCTTCTCAGGTTTTATGCATCGTTTTAAGGTGTTGATTTTCATGGGACTGAAATCCCACTGGGCTGGACTGCAACATATCTTTTAACCCAGCCACAAATCCAGTTAAGATAGCAGGATCCGGTTTACAGAACAGTAAAGAGTAATGCTTAAAAAAAAAGATTTAGTAGACCTTATTTAAAGCTGTGATCTGCAAAGCATTCACATATTTCTCACCTTTCTGATGAACCTTTAGCAGCGAGAGGCTGAATATTATTAGAATTCAAAAATACTGTAGTGAACTGGAGAAAGATGCTACTTGGCATTACTGAAACATGTCTGAAGCACCTGTAATAAAAAGGCCCATTTAGTTATCCTTCTAAAGAAACATTGATGACAATACAGTGGTACCTTGGTTTAAGAACAGCTTAGTTTATGAACAACTTGGATTAAGAACGCTGCAAACCCGGAAGTAGGTGTTTTGGTTTGTGAACTTTGCCTTGGAAGCAGAACATGTTCCTCTTTCTGTGGAGTGTGTTCCATTTGTAAATTGAGTCTCAAGCTGCTATGGGAAAGAATGCTTTGGTTTAAGAACACTTTGGTTTAAGAACAGACTTCCGGAACGGATTAAGTTCATAAACCAAGGTACCACTGTACACATATTCCTGGGAAGCAATTATCCAAATAGGATATCTTGAGCTGCTTTTCCAGTTGTCTGTTTTGAACAGGAAAAAACGGCAACTGTCCGTTGTTGAGTTTTAGCATATGTGATCTCTTGTATAAATCCTTTCTGCATTTAGGTTTGCTTCTGTTATGCAAGTCACAGAGTAGACGCTGTAATTAAAACTGAAATAATTAATATCGGACTTACATAACAAGGGATGGAGGAAGAAAAGTGACCGGCACAGACTTGCCATGGTTACTGGCATAGCTGCCCAGATTGAAACCACACAGGAAGGAAAGGTGTGTGACAAATGTGTCCACTTTTGCCCAAGGGTTTGTCCAGCCTTGTGAGTTAGCTGTCACATGCTGGACACAATTGCAGGACACTTTGCTGCCATGCATTAGTTAGGAATGAGGCTGTTCCTCAAAACTGCAGGTTCCAGATACACTGGTTTCAAGTGTGTGTTTCCCTTATAAAACAAAATTTTAAATCTTTTTTTTAAATCTTGGCCTCTTTATGCATACTGTACTTTCATCCAGGAGGCACACATTTACAGGGCAACCTTATATATATGCCTGTTTAGAAGTAAGATGTACAGTATTGGTTTCGGTGGGACTTAACTGCCAAGTGCCATAGGGTTATCTGTAGCCTAAACTTAATATTTTGTTTGGTACTGCCTATTTTGTAGGCTAACTAACATATTTTACTGCTTTTTTAAAAGAGAGCATCGTGTGCATTAACAATCATGGGCAGCCGCACACGTTACGAGCTCCTCAAAATAAGGAGCACTAACTTTTGTGTTTTGCACCAGCACTTCGACCATCTTTCCTTCGCTCTTCCTACCCCTGCCCTGGAAATAGCAGATGTGAGAGGTTTTTGGGGGAGAGGGGTCGATTTTTGGACTTTAGTAGATTCATGTAAGGGTGAGCCTCCTCTGCTAAAAATTATGTACACAACCCCTGAAGGTGTAGAAGATGTGCCGCGAGACAATGTTAGCGAGAAAAAAACAATAGAAACTGAAGCTTTTTTCAAACGGATGCCACAATTACAATTAAGGATTTGTAAAGCATGTGCATTAACGGGGAAAACAACTAAGAAGAAAATTGGAGAATGCGGGCATCGATCCCGCTACCTCTCGCATGCTAAGCGAGCGCTCTACCATTTGAGCTAATTCCCCCTGCTTGTGAGCGGGCTACGCCTGATTTACAAGTAGTGCCTTTCGTAAGCCTCGTTTCGCGTCAGCTCCGCCCCCTCCAGTTAAAGAAGCCGCTGTTGTCAGGCAGTTTGACATCTTCAATTACACAAAGGGGGCGTGGTTTCTCACACCGCCCAATAGGAAAGCGTATTCGCTCCTAGTCATTTGTTTGCCCTCGTTCGTTCTCATTGGTCCGAGCTCTTGGCAAGCGATTGGCCGCCATTGGTTTATTTTTAAATGGGAGCGGAGGTTTTAGTTGGACAGCATGAACGCCTTTCAAAGTGACGTCAGTTGGTTGCTAAGGCGTAGAGGTGGGAAGTTAGAGGCGCCCGTCTGGAAACGCTGATTGGGCGAAACAAAGCCGTGACCCCGGCCTTTATCCCCTTTATTGCCCAATGGTGAAGTAGCTTGGCGTGTGATCGACGACACGTTGGAACCAGTAGCAAACAGAGGCTTTTGCCATTGTCCAATAGAAGAGGTGATTGATGAGGAAAGGTGTGAGCCTTAGAGGGTTGATTGGCAGGAATGGGGGGGATGGGGACAGAGGAGGACTCGAAGGAGCTGATATGTCCGCCATCTTGAAGAGTCGGTGATGGTGGCGAGCAGTACTTTTCCCGCCTGAGCGGGGGGGTCCGCCAGGAGGGGGGGTAAGAGGCGCGCTTGAGGAGGCGGGGGGGGGGTTGTGCGTTGGGCCCATTTCAGCGCCTTGAGTTTAATTGTTCTTCACGAGGCTCGAGGACAGTAAAGGCGGGATGGGGGGGGGGCTTCGTTCCTTCTTCCCTCTGAGGGATCGGGTGGGGGCCGGGGAGGCCGAGGAACCGCTTGAGTGGGAGATAGTCCTCCTCTCCCTCCGCCGCTTAGTCGACCCTGTGAGCCGCCGCCTCTCTTTCCCGGCCTGGATCCCATAGGGAAGCGGGATGAGGCCTTCCTTTCTCCGTCTCTCTCACCCCTCACCTCCCAGCAGCGGCCTAAGCGCCTCGGTTTGTTTTGCTTCCTGAGATGTGTCCCCCGCAGTCCCCCAGTTCTGCGTCGCAGCGGCCTGCGTCTCTTCCCCTCCCGCCTCCCTCATTCTACCATGTGAGGAGGGGTGGAAAGGAAGGGAACCCCCGAAGCCTTTTCTTCTCCTGAAGGCCTTGGGGGGGGGTCGTTGGTTGCTGCCGCCGCCTTCTCCGAAAGAATGAGCGGGTATTGGTGACCCCCTGGCCGCACCCCACGTCCTCCCATTCCCTCGGTCTTTTCCCCCTTAGGGAGACTTTGGGCCGGTGTGCGAACTCCTCTGGGCTTCTTTTGAGGGGTGGAAGGGCGTGTAGAAATTCCCATTTCCTACAAAAAGAAAGGGGGGAAATTGTTGTAGGCGGATGACCTCTTTTCCCCGTAAACAACCTTTGGACTCGCTTCCTTGGCTGAGCGAAGATGTGAAATGAACGTTTGCTTAAAGGGTAGCAAGAAGGTGTTGCGCGTTTGGCTTCTGGGATGTGAACTTGGGTGGTGGGAGCTCGTTTGCGGTTTCCTGCAGCAGCAGCAGCTGTGATATGACTGTATTAATAGAGCGGGATACGAGCATCCTGCTTCAGGCAAACACTTTGGGCGGGATTTAAAGTTTTTATCCCGCACAAATAAAGCACGTTCTAGGTTGTTAGATACTTCCTCTGCTCCGACGCGTTCTTTTTCCTGGCCGGGACAAAGTTAGAGGGAAAGTGTTAGCGTCAATTGGCTGCTTTTTCAAGCAATACTTAACTATTTTTAGATTGAGAAACTTAGTAAAAACAACAACTTCCTGCAACAATCCTTGATTTAAAATCGAGGAGAGTTCTTTATGTACTCTTGCATTCTAATAGATATTGCAACATTTTTTTCTACCAGAACTGGCAGTTTCATTTTAAACTATGTACAGTACTTGTGTTAGTAACATTGTGCAATGTTTGTGATAATGCTGTCCTGTGGAAGCTATGAGTTTAATTAGTAATACTAACATCTGAACTCCACTAATTTTTGAACTTTTGCTAGTGGGACAATTGACCAGCCTGATAGAGGTCCTTCATTATTTTGATGGTTTCCATGGGGAAGATATTGAGGGGGAAAGTCTTGCTGACAACATCAGTGGAGTAAAAGGAAGATAAGAGACTAGATAGAACTAGACTTGAATAATAAATAATTGCTCAAAGGATAAAATGGGTTACTACTAAAAATTACCAAAAAAATGTTCGGAGTGCTCAGATACCTATGCTTTAGTATCTAATTCTGCATGTACTTCCAGCCAGATTAGGGTCAGGAAGGGTTGTTTTCCATATTGACTGATGACTGGGTTTTTTTGTCATATTTTCTCTTGTATCATGGTATCCTTATTGGCTTGAGCCATCTGTAAACACAGCCTTTCCTACTACAGGCACATCAAGAAATGGTGCAGCTTTCTTGATGTGCTATGCATTAGCTTTCTAGATTTGAATTCTTTAATTCTGTTTCCACAGATGGTACTTCCACTGACTCTTTCACCTCTCACCTCTGTAAGTAGAATGGAGGGAAACCTACATTAGCTAGCTAGAGCATACAATGCATTTTAAATAGAATACTTTACCATTTCCACTATCAATCTATTTTATTTTCATCCTGCTTCTCATACAAATCTCAAAGTGACATTAACACCTGCAAGTGATATATTCCAGCCTAAAAATAAGCATCAGTTATGGAAAATAATGGCCTTTACATAGATTAGGTGACCATAAAGTTCTTCCAACTTTTGATTATCTCAGTATTTAAGAATTTGAAGGGAAAGATGAAAACCTTTAAATAATTATTTAATTTAAAACTTCTCTGTTGGAGATAAATTGTTTGTATTTTCAAGGCTTAAATAGGATGGAAATATCACTAGATAAACACCATTTCTTGCATGTCATAGGAGACACAGGATGAAGGCATTTTTTCACTTTTCACAACTAAGGCTGCAAACCTATACAGTGGTACAAATGCTTCGGGTTACAAACACTTCAGTACCCACAAATTTGGGCATAAGTCCCATTGAACTCAAATGAATATTACATTAGAGTAGATAGGTATATGCTTGAGCAAGAATCCAAGAGTCAATTCTAATGTATATTCTAGCCAGCATAGGTTAAATGCTATTATTCTGGAAGTGGGATAAATGAAAAGACTTTCACATGTGACACTGGAACTGTTCTGGAAATTAAGTTACAAAATGCTTTGTGCTCCCAATCATAGATAGAAGACATGCCGAAACCCAGTGAAATCAGCTAATGTTAAAGCTGATTCAGTCCTATGTAGGGTGAAACTTACTTTTGAAAGTTAGTGGTGCTATGCTTCTGCAATACAGTAGTAGGTTAATGAAACTAACCTTTACTCTTAGTCCCCAAACAGACCAGATATTACAGATCTGTGGTCAAAACTATCATTTTCTCTTAGAAGTAGCCATGAGGGCTCGGGGATTTTTGAACCTTCTCCATATGCTTTTTTCCTGGGGTAATCTCTGCCCACCTTTCAGCTACTACTTACACAAATTGAGAAAATTCACAGGTATGCTTACAGCTTCTCATAGTGGGTCAAATAGCAGACGTCTTTTGGCTGGGAGAGGCATGATTTGCATTTGCAAAGTGGCATACAGGAAAGAGTTAAAGTCCCTCTGTGCTGTGGACTTGATGCAGTCTAGGAGCCTCTGTAGGTATATTCAAAAGAGATCTGCGGCATTGGGAGATGAATCACAAATCTCAAGCATTTCATTTAGTATCACTCTTAATTTACTGTAAAACATAAAGCCTAGCTTTTGACCTTGTCATTAAGATTGAATTTGAGATTGGGCTTTACTTATGTTTGATCTAAAAATGCATATTGGATCTAACAATGTTGGATTTTTGAGCATGAAAAGGTGATACCGGAGAATGTTTAAAAGGTGATGTGGAATTATGATTACGTGAATGATTTTGTAGGTTCAGATTGATCGCTTTAGTGAAGGGCATCACAAGGACACAGATAATCAATTTATTGGTAAAAGATCAAGTCTGGCTTGCATAGATGCAGCCAAAATGCACACTAAACCAGTAATACCAGTCTCCACTGCAAATATATTAACTAGAGCAACTGGTGGGGTATATGGGGTGTTAGGGGCAGTTTGAGTATATGAAGTATTAGGGGCGGGATACTACCTCTTGGGGACATGTTGTGCTCCTTCTGGGGCAGCTTGTCCACCTTTGGTCCCCACCCTGCACTTAGCTCTTACTTCTGGCTCCTAGAAGCTGTCAGCAAGCAACAGCAAGTGGACACACCCCATGAAATGGCTTCAACTGGCTGGCTAAACTGGGCAAGGGTAGCTGATGGGTCTCAAACCTTGGGTGAGTTAGAGACATCCCTTGCATGCAAAGACAGGCTCTGGTGGATTGAGCAGACAAGACCAAAAGTGGGTCCAATAGTCAAGAAGCCAATTTCTGCATGTGCTGTAGAGGGAAGTGAGGGGCAGGTGGGGCACATCAACCTGGGAAGGTAGCCCACCTAGGAGAAGGGAAACTCCTATCCTAAACCTCTACTGCCTTGCTGAATACATTTGGGAGAAGAAAAGGCTACACAAAACCATACACAGGGACTCCATCCAGAGTGGAGTCCCTAAGATGGTTGCATGGCACTGTGTATGCCTCCTGTCAACTGCTGTAGCCAAGCTGACACCAATGTATTGCTCTGCTTTCTTTTGGACCACGTCAGTGATGCTGAGAGGAGGGTCTTGTCTAGGCAGCCCAAGACCTCAATACACACTGCTAGGCTTGCGCCCCAAGTTGCTGCTAAGGCTTAGCCGCTGGAGGCACACTCTGTTGTCTCTCGAGGCAGACTGGTGCCAACAGAGCAACTGGTTTGTATGTAGAATTCACAATAGCAGTTTGTTCTGGATTAATTCTTGAATATAAGACTGATATCTCTGTGTGTAAGTCCTTTGCATTTTCACATTCTGGTAAGAACTTGGAATACTGTAGTGTAGCCTAAGTGCTAGTAGGTCATGCCTAAGTGATGGGTTAGGAACAACATTTTCCCAAGTGAGAAACATGTTATAAATGTTAATGCTGCTTTACATTTATTTAGACTTGATGTGCTGGGAAAAGTTGCCAAAAAATGGTATGCATCTCTGAAGTTGAGCAATGAAAGTGGCCAAGTTGGGTAATGATACCAAATTATTGAAAGTGGTAAAAACAAAAAGTGGTTAGGAGACATTCCAAAGGGATCTCTAGACTGAGTGATAGGGTGTTAAAATGGCAAATGAAATTCAATGAAAGCAAGTACCGGTATGTGAAGTGATTCATGTGTTATAATGGTGGCTAAATTGGTAGTGACTGACCTTGGGCTACTTGAGGTGATATGAAAAGTGCAGATTTCCTATTTGGGATCATTAGAAAAGGATTGAAAATAAAACTGCTAGTACAGTGCCATTGTACAAATCTATATAATGAACTTTGAATATTCTGTAGAGTGCTGGTTGTTGTACCTCAAAAAGAGGCTACTGTAGAGCTGGAATTTTTTTAGAGAAGGTCAGTCAAAATGATCAGGGGGCTGGAGCAGCTCTTCTGTGAGGAAAGATTACAATGTTTGGGGCTTTTTAGTTTACAGAAAAACGCAAGAAAGAGGGGACATGAGAGAGGTGTATAAGATTATGAATGATGTAATAAAGAGAAGTTTTTCTCCCTCATACTAGAACCAGTGGCCATTCAATAAAGCTGCATGTTGGAAGATTTAGGACAGACAAAAGAAAGTACCTCTTCACATAGCATATAGTTAATCTATGGAATAAGGTTACCAGTTTGGATGGCTTCAAAAGAGGTTTAATTCATTGAGAAGGAGGTATTCAATGGCTACTCACCATGATGGCTATACTGTGTCCGTTGTCTGTATGCCTCTGAATACCATTTGCTGGGAATCACAAGTAGGGTGAGTGGTGTTATCCTCAGGTGTGGCAGGCTTCCCATAGGCTTCTGGTTTCCCACTGAGAACAGGATGCAGGACAAGGTAGGTCTTTGGTCTGATCCAGCAGGGCTCGTCTAAAAATTACTGAGTCTTTTAAAGATAACTTGAAGTAGAACAAACAGTATTGCAGGAAACAAACCTGGGAGTACTGTGTATCTAAATAGTCTGCTCTTGATTATTTAGTGAACTTCAGAGCCCTATGTTTCCACTGCCTTCAGATGTTTCACTAGAAGCCCACCATACTTGAAATGGATCTAAAAGGTTTGTACACTACCTGTCCTAGTGGACTATTTGTAGAACATACCTTAATTGGTAGAGCATTAGACTCTTAATCTCAGGGTTGTGGGTTCAAGCCCCATGTTAGGTTAAAGATTCCGGCATTGCAGAGGGTTGAACTAGATCCTCATAGTTCTTTCTAACTCTGCAATTCCATGATACTATTCTTGTTTTGATGTTGTAGTGAAGATGCTCTTTCTGGTAGCAATTTCATAGTCTTCTAACAGCAATGGTGTTGTAGACATCTGCTCAACCTAAACTATAATAAAATAACGATACCTTTGGGTAGATAGGGAAAACCATGGCTTCATTTGCAGTTAAACCTAGGAATATATATTTGAGGGGGGAAATGTTCTTTTGGTCACTGGTTGAGGCAATGAGCTGCGTTTCAAATGCATCATGGTTGGAGTTGAAGTTGAAATGAAATACAGCTCTAACAAGGTTAAAAGGCATAAGCAAACTTCTACAGATTTTTTTACAAGTCAGTATAGAATTAATACAGTGGTACCCCGCAAGACGAATGCCTCGCAAGACGGAAAACCCGCAAGACGAAAGGGTTTTCTGTTTTGGAGGCGCTTCGCAAGACGAATTTCCCTATGGGCTTGCATCACAAGACGAAAGCCCATAGGGAAATGCTGGCGGTCGGGAACAAAGACTTTCGCCCACAGCCGGCCTTCAGAAGAGGACCTCTTCTGAAGGCCGGCGGGGGGCAAAAGTCTTTGCTCCCCCCCGCCTGCCTTCCCCCCCCGCCTGCCCCGGGCGATCTTAAAATGCTGGCGGGCGGGAGCGAAGCGTTCGCTGCCGACCCCCAGCATTTTAAAATCTCCCCGTGTCCCGGGGAGATTTTAAAATGCTGGGGGTCGGGAGCGAAGCGTTCGCTGCCGACCCCCAGCATTTTAAAACGCTGCTCCGAAGCGGGGCGGGGGGCGGGAACACCTTCTGAAGGCAGGCGGGGGGCGAAAGTCTTTGTCCCCCCTGCCTGCCTTCCCAGGGGCTTTTAAATCGCCCCGGACAGCGGAGAAGTCCTCTGCTGTCCGGGGCGATTTTAAAATGCCGCCCGCCAGCATTTTAAGATCGCCCGGACAGCGGAGAAGTCCTCCGCTGTCCTGGGGTTTTTTAAAATGCTGGGGGTGGGAAGAAAAGCCCTTGTCCCCCCCGCCCCCAGCCTTCAGAAGAGGTCCGGGGACAGACTGTCCCCGGACCTGGTCTGAAGGCGGTTTCCCTAGGAACGCATTAATTGATTTTCAATGCATTCCTATGGGAAACCGTGCATCGCAAGACGAAAAACTCGCAAGACGAAGAGACTTGCGGAACGAATTAATTTCGTCTTGCGAGGCACCACTGTACTGTTTAGCCTAGTTCATGGTGTAGTGGTTAAGAGCGGTAGTCTCATAATCTGGGGAACCGGGTTCGCGTCTCCGCTCCTCCACTTGCAGCTGCTGGGTGACCTTGGGCCAGTCACACTTCTTTGAAGTCTCTCAGCCCCACTCACCTCACAGAGTGTTTGTTGTGGGGGAGGAAGGGAAAGGAGAATGTTAGCCGCTTTGAGACTCCTTAAAGGGAGTGAAAGGCGGGATATCAAATCCAAACTCCTATTCTTCTTCTTCTTCTTCTTCTTCTTCTTCTTCTTCTTCTTCTCACTCTGTTCTCCTCCCTCCACCTCACCGCCATCGTTTGAAAGAGAATGTTTCCTCAGAACATGCAGTTTCCATGAGCCAATTGTTTCTCTGGTTGCTTGTGCTTTGAAGGGCTGGGCCCCGTTGAAAGCCCTCAGCCTCACGATCCTCATGAATCAGAGGTTTGCCTTTGCCAAAGAAATGGTTAATTGCTACTTGTTTTTATAGTATTGTAAGTCCCATGTAAGGGGGTAAGGAATTATCCTTTCTGATTTGGACCATTGATCTTGGTTTCATAAGTATTGAGAAGTTTCAGGGGATGTTTCAATTTACCCAGATTTAGGTTCCTTTGGAGGGAGGTAACGCTGGATGTCTGTTTTTGTAGTAGTTTAATTTGTTTTATTTAAAAATAAACCAGTCGAACATACTTGGGAACAAATAGTTCGTGCACATTATATCTCCCAAGAAAATCACCCTTAAACCCCCAGATGTTTTTAGCTTACTGCTCTCATTCTGCTACCTATGTGGCTCTGCCTCTGTTTCCCAAAGCTGTTCCGCTAGTGCTCTCAGGTGCTGCATCCCTTCATTTGGAAGGGGATGATGAGTCATTTTGGCTAAATATGGCGTTCTCTTCCCAGCTGTTTCCTAGCTCTCCTGGATAGAGATGTATTTTTTTATTTTTAAAAAATCTGAAGCCCCACTTCTGGAAATGCTGTTTTTCTGGGTTTTTCCAGGGTTCCCCCCTCCTCTGGAAAAATGTTTTTTTTTTTGGGGAGGGAACACAATACTGGTTTTTAAAGTACAGTGGTACCTTGGGTTACATACGCTTCAGGTTACAGACTCCGCTAACCCAGAAATATTACCTCGGGTTAAGAACTTTGCTTCAGGATAAGAACAGAAATCGTGCTCTGGCGGCGCGGCAGCCGCAGGAGGCCCCATTAGCTAAAGTGGTCTTCAGGTTAAGAACAGTTTCACGTTAAGAATGGACCTCCAGAACGAATTAAGTTCTTAACCTGAGGTACCACTGTAATCTTTCTATTTCAAAAGTCAGTTTCTTATCATAGAATTTTGTCTGGTATATACACTTTTTCAGACAATAATTACAATTTGATTTCCCCCCAAGTTTCTGTTACATGTTATTATTAATTTAAAAATGTATACCACCCTTCACCCATAGATCTTGAGGCAGTTCACAACATAAAAATACAAGTTAAAAAGCACAAAATACATAATAAAAGCAAACCAATAACCCCCTCTCCCCTCCAACAAACCTTTAAAGGGAATAGGATGTTAATCAGCCCAAGGCCTGGTTGAAGAGGAACATTTTCTCTTGGTGCCTAAGGTGGATAATGAAGACGCCAGTCGAACTTCCCTGGGGAAAGCATTCCACAAGTGGGGAGCCACTACAGAAAAGGCCCGTTCTTGTGTTGCCACCCTATCAACCTTGTGTGAAGAAGGCACCCAAAGATGGGCCTCAGATGATGACCTTAGGCCTGGGTCAGTTCATATGGGGAGAGGTGGTCCTTAAGCTACAAGCTGCTGAACTGTAAAGAACCTAGTATCTCTGAGGTTTTTTATTACGAAATTTACTACATATCCTTCTGACTTCCACAATTTCAAGCACTCATTTCCATAAAAAGCTGAGAAAAAGAGTAATTTACATAATAAGGCAGTAGGCATGCTTGATCACTGACTTATAAAGAACTTTCAAGGAGTCATTTTTGGCCACCTTCATCCTTTCATGTCCATTCTCCAGACTCCTACAGAGTGACCATATAGTAATGTTGGAGATATTGTGGAAACCAGTTTTCCTAAAATGCATGTATCTGTCAGGGAAGGATAAAAATAAACAATTATAAAGGTTTCAAGAATTCCAGGTCGCTAGTGTGGCAGCACCTACGCTTTGGAACCCCTGTTATATTTCAGACTCAAACCTCCTCTATTGTCTTTTGAAGATTTTACTTTTTCCAACAGGCTTTTAAGTAGGGTTGGAATTTGTATTGCTTTTATATATATGTTCTAAAATGTTTTTATACATGTAGGTATTCTATATATGTTTGGAAACTATTCAGAAAAGAAATTATTTCTCCCCACCAAACCCATTGATTCCTGATGCCATGAAGGAGCACTATTCTACCCAGTTACTACTGGCCTTTGCTTCTGAAAAAAATTAGGCACTGAAGAACTAGTAATCACTCCTGAGGGTCTTTTGAAAAATTGAAATGCAACTATTGTGGGCTGCAGATCAGTGCAATAATGGAGAGTTGCTATTTTCAAAACAACTTTTACCCACCTGTCTACTTCCTCTACTCTGATTACATTTGTTGCCCCAAAACTGTATTTCAGTTCTCAAACAGCTTTTGTTGGGATTGGTCATGACTCATGAGTACCTAGTTTGGCTCTTGGTCTTTGAAGAAATTATCTTACTTGGTTATGTTTCCATGTATACAGGGAATGCTGAACAGAAACCCTTAATTTCACAAATATTCCTCTTGTTCCCTTAATGTGTATGATTAGGACTTCTGACCGGAGGTTTATAAATTATGTTTCTACACAGCATCAAGGCTTTATTTAGTTCCAGATCATAACCAATTAGCATTCATTCTCATTCAGGAAATAAATGAATCATGTTATTGGAAACTTGTTTTTAATCTCCAGCAAAAAGGACTGCTTTGAAACATTCTATCTTTATCTAGTAAAACAATCTTTTGCATTGACATTTGGTTTGAAGTTTCATTATCCTATTTGCTGCTTAAATTGAAAGAGGTCATTAGTATCTGAGGGCACTCAGCAGAAACAACATTTCCATTATAAATGTAAACTCACTGAACCCACACAATTTTGGGAATTACAGCTTTGTAAATGTGTGTTTTGGCTCTCATTTCCTTAGAGAATGTAGTACTCATTTATTAAAAAAGGAAATTGTATGATTTGGTTAGTATACTGTTCCATGTAAATCAGTATTGTAAGACAGAATATGGAGGGCTAATAGTAATGAACTATTGCAGTTGTTCTGGTGATTATAATGCTCAGGATCAAAAGGAGTACTTGGGGTATACTTGGGCATACCTGATGTTCTCTGTTTCCCCTACGAGTGGACACCCCATACCACATAATAAACTGCTCCTGAAAGGCTCCTTGCTTCAAAAGTGGTTTTCCATGTATGCTGCTATTCAAGAACTACCACCCAACACAGTCCCTTTGGTTAAACAATGATTGAGTTGTCCACTTGTTTTGATCCTGGACGCCATTCATATCATTGATTTTAATACCACATGATGTACAAAAGCATATAGTAGTTCTGAATTTCTATCCCTTTTAGAATTTAAAGACTTAGAACCAGTGTTCAAAACTTGTCCTAGGGGCATTTTGCGACAGGGAATTTCATTAGCTCTGGGCGCTGTACTGCACCTAAGATTTCAGATTAAAACTGCAAAGTGGAAGGAAAGGAGGACCTTTTTCTGCCTCCCCACTTCCAGCTACTCTTTGAAGACTGGAGAAGAGACCCTCTTAAGAATATTAGGGTGGTGGGCAGGGGAAGGACTAGACTATGTGAAAAATGAACATAATATTTTAGCTGCAGTTCATACATTTTCAGCTTTGTATTCTTGTATTTTCAGCTTTGTATTCTTGTTATATAAAAGCGCGCCTAGACTTTCCATTGTTGCGCCCATAATCTAGGTTTAAGGTGCCATTTAGCGCCTAGTTTTTATATCTTTCTAACACTGCTTAGAACTATAAATAAAAACTGCATGTTATTTTGATTAATGTTCATAATCCATACCAAACTGCTTTTTTAAATGCAGTGTGTGTTTGGGAAGGGGGGAATAATAATGTTTGAGAATACTAGCAATTGAAATGGGGAAGAGTTAAATTGGGTACCTTTGCTTTGGTGTTTATTGAAATATTATGGTTCCTGCAAATAGCCTCAGCAGTTTCTCCAAGTACAGTTTAAGCTTTTCTCTCTACCGTTGTGTAAAAATATGTGAGAGACGTTACCCTGATTAAATTGCTCTCATGTTACTAGCTCTCAATATATTCCATTATTGAGGTGTTCATTATTGACTTCACTAATGAAATTGTGTTGACATTATAAAATTGTATTGTGTTTTCTCATAGGAAGAAATCGGCTTCATCTTAACCTAATTCAGCCTGCTAATCTGCTAATACTGTAGATTTAAAGATTTTGCTGCTGCCTGGATACCCTGTAATGGGCAAGGAGCCACAAAGAATACATTTTTTTTTTCTTTTTAAAATTTTCTGTTAACAGGTAAGAAATACCACCTAGTATGCTTCTGCAGATGTTGCTTAATGTTTTGGTGTTTGCTTCTTCCCCTAAATATTTGCTAAACACAATGCTTTAGGCATTCTTCTAATAACTTTATTTCTTGCTCTTTGCTTTTCCCCCTTTTTTCTTTTGACGCCCTTAGCTACACATGCAGTTTATCTCCATTACTAATGACTTAAATTCAATTTAGGATCAATATGGCATCAACACTGCAAGTTTTTTTGTGCATGTTTACAAAAATGGCACATAACCTGATTTGTAAGTCCTGTTTTGGAACAGGAATTGAAGCCCTGGGTCGCTGGAAAATAATCCATGATCAAGTCATGTGCATGTTCACTATACTAAATCTGATTGAATAGGATTGCCTGGGTTTAATTCCTTTATGTGAAAATGGTTTTGCCTTTAACTGAAGTTTGCTTCTTGACGCTTCCTCAACATTACTTAATGATAGTCTTTCTGTTGAGTTGGGAGGTGACTTATCAGTATCGTGTGATTTGTTTAGATTCTTAATTATTGTGACAGTGCTGCAAGATTGAGTTTCAATTGCCATTACTTGAATATATGCCGCTTTTCTTGCCCCCATTAGAAGCCGGAAGTACCTCCCTAAAGGCTAAAGAAGTCAAGCACATAGTGACAAGTTTTTGAAAATTATTATATGTTAAAATGGTGACATAGAGGAGAGTGTTCACATTTGCCATTACTGATGTTATTTGCTAATGTAACATTTGGAGAGAATACTGCTTAGATATTTTACTTGTTACTTGTTTAACCATGCCTGTGTTTCTGAGCTAGGTTTAAATGTCCAGTTAGGCTACTTTGAGCAACTTTTCCCTGCTTCTTTGGACAGAGGATGAGAAAGCTTCACACTGCCAAGTGTTAGTGGTTACTTGTATAAATTCTAAATGTTAGGTTCCTTCTTTGCAAGGAAATGATTTTGTATGAGCACTCCTGTGGCTTAATGTAAGGTGGTAAATGGCCTTCAGAATGCCAGCAGTACTTGTTAGCATGTTTGCTGCAGCACCTCTTTGAAGGGTGTTCACAACTGAAAGGCACTATTTCCATTTGGTGCCTGCCTAACTCATAGCAGTGTGGGCACCTGAAGCTAGGATTTTGATCTCCTAAAATGGGTAGTCTTTACAAGAGGAGGTGGTCTTTGGGGCACTTTTTGGAGGTCACAAGACACTGCAGCTTAATCTGAATGCAACTAAAATATGGATAATGGAATAAGACCTACTTCCTCAGGAAGCTGGGGCACCAACCAAATTTGGTGAAAGGTGCTTCAAGCTACAAAGGCTACTTGAACGTCTGAAGACCAATGCTGGATCCAAAACCATGTGTGACCTGTCCGAAAACAGGTGAACACAGTTCTGTAGTATGGTAAATGCCTCACCAACAATGTGTCATAAAGGGATTAAGCTTGCATTTTTTCCCTCAGCCAGGCAGTGACTGATTCCAGACACTCTTGTCTGTCTTAAGATGTGTACTATATTTCTGCATGCAGGTCTCTGCTTAGCACAAATTTGAAAGCTGGCAATGTAATTCAACCATACACTACCAAAAGGTGAGCTTATAAAGAAAGCAGAAGCAACCTGAAACAAATAGTGACTCTTAACCCGTTGCATGTCACAGGAAATCTTGGCTTTCTTATCAAATTGTTTCCTGACATTGCTGACACTTCACTAGTCTCCTGGTGCAAGTGGGATCAATTAACCACAATTCCTGGCTTAGTATTGTGTCCAAACTGGGGGCTGTGGTTTATTCTGCTCAACTAGCATCAAGAAGCTGAGGACAAATGTTGATTTCATATTGTGACAACTGTAATCTGAAAATGGAGCATTTAACTTCATATTTTCCTTCAAAAGTATATGCCTTCAAAAGTTGGTAACTTATTAAACATTAACATTGAATTGTTCTAAGTTCTGCTAAACTAACTTCCTCTCTCATGCACATGCGAAAGGGAAGAGAGGTGGGGGTGCATTATGGTATATGTTAATTCTGTTTATACGACTAAGTAGCCAGATTTTAAATACTGAAATGGATTCCAACTTCTCTGTGTTAATTCATTGGAAAGTAGATGCAAAAGTATCTTAGTTACATGAGAGGATCTAACAATATTGAAGGCAAGGGAAAAAGTTATTCAACAATGTCCTCAAGGTTGGGGTGGGCACACTTTAGCCCTGTGGAATTTACCCCCCCCCCCCAAGAACTGAGGCCCATGAACCACAGACAGGTATGAAACAGTTGCTGGTGGGATGGATGGCAACATACTCTTAGAACTAAGAAGCATGAGTGCCTATGAGCACATGCTCATCCCAGGAATTTATTTTTAGTATCAGAACTGAGCTCTTTGGGGTGGTTAGCTAGTAGGTCAGGATCTATTGATAGATCACTGAGTGATTTTTCAGTAGATCAACAAGGCATATGTGGCCTAATTGTTTAACAACTCTTACCTCCCAACTAGACAGTGAAATCCTTCCTTCATTGTTCAAATTAACCTCTAGATATGTTAAGAAAGTTGACCAACCTAGCATGGTACAACTTTCTTAAGATACCTAGAGGTTAATTTGAACAATGAACATCATACCAACTTGTGCTAGTTATTTGGGAGTGTGTGTGTGTGTTTACTGTAGAAGCTGCCATTCTTGGGATTTTCCTTGTTAGCTACTGAGTTGAATGACAATTGCGGGGAGAGCTCAGATATTCTCACAATGTAGCCTCCAAGTCAAATGCCCATTGACACTGGTTGATAGGAGGAGTTTGGCTAACTGGTAACGATGGTGGATACCACCCAGTGGCAGACATTCTTTGACTAAAAGGGCTTCTCTTTCTTAGGTGAATCGTATACTTTATTCCTTGATTCTTTGAATAAAAGTTACTGTGTTGGTGAATATGATTGTGATACCTGGTCTGTGGGCTACCTTCTATTTGTATTAAGACAGGAGGATTACAATAAAAAACAAAAGTTCATTCTATGTGCAGGCGTGGTCGAGGCAAGGAGGGCTGTTTTTGAAGGAAAGAAGGTGGCAGTTAGCTATCAGTTCAGAAGGTTCGCTGAAGAGCTGAGTGAGAAGACTCCAAAGTAGTAAAGGTACCCTATCAAAGATATTGGTTAGATAAGGAATCATTTTTGGAAAGCTTTTCATAAGATGATGATGAGAGGGTACAGTAATCCTAGAGGAGATAGTACATATCGCCAGAATACGAAGGGAAGTAGCAGCTCCTCAGTTCATGTAATGTGTGCTCCCAAAAGTTGCTCTATGGAACAAGATACATGGTTCTAGGTCATGAGCAGAAGTAAATACAGTACACTTGGAAGCCATGCCTCCTTGTTTGTTCACATAGTATCTGGTTGAATGTACAAGTAGCAATGAATAGTCTTTCCTTGCAGACTCGCAGCCAGTCCTATTAAATTGAGGTGGGCAGTCTATTCTAGTGCAAACCAGACTCCATTGATGGAAATTATTTGGCTCAAACTGTATTCTATTGAGTAGGTTGGGCTTTATTGCCCACCATTGTAAAGACTAAAGTTAGAAATAGTGAGTAATTTGTTTGATCCTGATGAGATTGGAACTGCAAGAGGGATCAGTTGTGGCAACTTTTTCCATATCTGAGTAACAGCAAAGGAAGAAGATATTATTGGACTGAGATGACACTCAAAAGTGTCTTGCCAGGCTTGTTAAAAATATGCAATGATATGATCATAGTTGTATATGGGAAGAACAAAGCTCAGCATCTGTTTTGATCCTTTTAAAAAAACACTCCATTAATTTTGCACATAGTTTAGAGAACAATAGCATGCAATAGGGGAGAAATTGTGAAACACATTTTGATGGGCAGTAGATATAAATAATATAGATAACTGGTGTACCCTATATGTCATAGAAGGAGTACAGACATAGGAAATGAACTAAAAGGAAAGAAAAATGGCAGTGCATTAAAAAATCCATATAACTCTACAAAAAAATCACACCATTTTCATACATTGCATATATCTGCCAAGGCTGTTGCCAAGGAATGTGGCAGCTGTGCCCTGTTAGTATACTCAGTAAGATTTTTCCAAACTGCCCAGAGGTTTGATTTTGATTTGATTTAATATTTGTATTCCACTTTTCCAACAACAAATGTTGAGCTCAAAACGGCTCACAATAGCATTAAAAAAAAGTTGCAATTATTATAATATCAAACACAGTAGCTTATAGATGAAGCAAACAACAGCAACAGATTCAACAAAAGAATTAATACAATTCAATAAAGTCATAATAACTGATAGTGTTGCCAGGATACTTCCTAATTGCATGGAACCTTACTCCAGAACTGCCCTGTTGATTTTCAAATTCATTGTTTTGCAACATAGCAATGGATGGAAACCTTGTTCCCTATACATGAACTATAGAATCCTACATGGAACTATACACTTACAAAACCATTTGAGGTAGGTAAGCAGGGTTGTTGAGTTAGTTGTGAATCTGATTATCAGTTTCTGATATGATGGGAGGAGAAGATTATCCAGACCCATTTTAATATGGCTTTGGGCCATACAAGAGAGAGGCGTTGGAGGACTGCTGCTCAACTCCTTGGCACTTATGCTGTAGCGTACTGCTGGGTTTCATCTTGTTCCCCATGCTTTTTAACAGCAATATCAAGCCACTGGGGAATTTAGACCATGAGGTCACCAGTATGTCATTTCAGTGAGTTGGAGCACAAAGCCACCAGTATGTAGATGACAACCATCTTCTGGCCTCTCTCCAAATCGTCTGAATCAGGTGAGGCTCTGCAAGTGCTGAACCTTTGAATAACTTCTGCCCTTCCACAATGTTTTGGGAAACCAGCGCTATGTAATCATCTTCCAAGAAGCCTGGCTTGCACATGGATCTAATTGTAAGATCCCCATGGTGGGTGCCCTGCAGCAAAAGAGTAGGAGAGCAAAAGAATAAGACTCTAAACTGGATACACTGTGTGGAATGAAGATAAGATTTATTCATGTTGACGCAGAGCTCCAATGAGGCTTGGTAGTCAAGCATATAATTAGTGACCCCTTCCTTCAATGGGATGTGTTGACCACCAGCTTCAATTGCTTTTGAAAGGGATTAGATGAGGCTATAAATGGCTGCTAGTTATGATAGGATCACAGGGAGTATGCCTCCAAATACTTGTCACTGAGGTGCAACAGTGGGAGAGAGCTATTTCCCTCCTGTCCTGTTTATGGTCTTCTCATAGGCACAAGGTTAGCTAGTGTGGGAGATGGGAGAGTGGCCCACATGAGTATTTGGTCTGATCCAACAGATCTCTTAGGTTTAGTATTGATCAGTTATTCCTGAATTGGAGCACTGCATGTTGCAGTTGATAGCATCAGTTTGGGATGGAAAATTCACCAAGTGTCTAATCACTGTTTTAGCTAACTCCATGGGTGGGGATCGTGAATTATGCACAGTGGTTCTCAGTTCACAACAAAGTTGAACCCAAAGCAGCTCACAGTAATACCTTCAAAAGTAACATTTCCAACATAACCATTCAGTACTTGATGTAGTTTGACCAGATACATACAGTAATTTGAAATAGTTTCTCACAATTGGTAGTTGAATACTAATACAGAGCCAGCTCACATAATCCATCTGGGAAGGGGCCTTCTTCCTTTCTTTTCACTGCCACAAAGAAAGGAGGTAGAAGTTATCTGCCACAATAGTGCTACAGCTACACCCAATTTTTACTCACCAAGCTGTAAAGTCCAAAGTTCTCAGGTCCAGTACAGTTTCAATGTATTGCCATGTGCATAAGGTTGAAGGTTGAATAGGGGTATGCCTGGTCCTAATAAGACATACAGTCCTGAACAAGGAATTGACTACTCCATAGCTGAATGCAGTGTGGAGTCTATGAAACATGTTTATGCATTTGTCACCATGAGAATCAGAAAAGTGCCACTAGATTCATTTGTGTCAGTAGTAAACACCATGACATTTATTTGAATGTTGGCACATTTGTAAACCTAGTAAAGTCTTAATGCTGTGGGTTTATTAAAGACAAGTTCTCTTATTTTAAGGGTTCCTCTGATTTGCCCTTTGATCCATTTTGTGGTGTTTTTCCTTATTCCAAGGGTCCTGGCCTCCTGTTGAAAAGTGATGGAATAATCTGGTCAGCATCTGCCATATTGAGAAACCAGCCCCTAATACGGCTTGCCTGGGAGAACGTTTGTGAAATAACGCAGTAACATGTTTGCAGTAGTATGCTTTTCTTTTTTGTTGCTACTTACTGTTAGTCTTTCCTGAATCAATTCATTGAAAATCAATGAAATGTATGTATGTATGTATGTATGTATGAATGAATGAATGAATGTAGCTAGGGAAATATTTTCATGCAGCATGATCTATGCATACATTATTGGAAGTAAGCACCACTGTGTTCAGTGGGACTTAATTTCAAGTAAGTATGTGTAGGTTTGTAAATTTAGTGCCCAGGAATTATTCTGGAACTCTATGTCAGAAGTACTATTGTTCACAGATTCGGGTTGCTTTGATTGGGGTTAAAGTCTGGAAAACTGATTTTATTTTTAATAGATGTAGAATGAACCTTGCTTTTTGGATTGAAAGTTACCCTGTATTTGTCAACAAGAAATGGTTGCGGTAGCCTGACAAATAAGCCAATGTTTGACTTCAGTTTGTGTGTAAATTATAATGTGTATGAAATTTGAGCAACTTCTGTAAGTGCACTAATACCTTAATTGGTTGGCTAGCTTTGGGCCATTTCTACCTTCTAATATTTACACATGATGTCATAGCATGGAATTCAATATTATACAATTATAAAAGTTCTTTCGGCACAAACATTGCTGCTTGTCAGATGGAATGACACCCCCCTCTCTGTGCCAATTTTGGTGGGCACAGGGGGAGGTGGTGGGGGAAAGTCCATTTGCACAAGCAGAACTCCTTGTACAGAACTTTCACTGATGTGGTGCACTGGGTGAATCCTCCTGTTAGATTTAAATAACTAAATAATTTTTTGTTTTGTTTAGTTTATATCCCACCCTTCCTCCCAAATGAGGGCAGGGTGGCATGATGTATATCAGTAGACAATACTTCACAACCAAGAGTGTTGGAAACAGACATAAATCAGATTGTCCTCCTGATCCCCTTATACCCAATGAATATAACAAACCAAAATTGCTGGCTGTCTCCTCAATCCTTACCATATGCATTTGGAAGCAAGCATTGTTGGTTTCAGTGGAACTTGCCTCAGTGAAGTGCTTAGAGAGCTACGGCCTATTTTAAAGGCAAGTGCCTACAATTTTTGGCTCAACTTGGATCTTTCTCCACAATGGAAAAATGTGATTCTCTATACCTTCACCACTAGCTATTTATGGAGAGCATCACACATGCACCTTTATGAGTGCTGACCTGTGCTGAATTCATGACAGTATTATGCTGGCTGTATATGCCACTCTGGTTCTCTCTGGTGTTGCCTTAAAATGAGAGAACCAAAGCTACCATCATAATGCAGTGCAACATGGTAGAATGAGCACGTATCATTTTCCATAGAAAGTGTTCTGCATGCATGTTTTCCAGTAGGCAGTTGCTACTTAACTGGCAAATGGCAAATTATAAGGTTATAGATGTGTTTGAAAAACATTTGTGGGTTACTGGGTACTTTATCTAACTCTATTCCTGTTTTTCCTCCTTAATGTGATTTGCTAATGCAACTGATGTCTATTTGCTATAGCAGTGAGAATTATGTATAATAGTCCTATGCATGTATACCAACTTCTGTTTACTGTTGGTGGGCACAGTTGAAGTTTGAGGAGAATAAACCATTCTCAAAAAGGATTTTATGGTAACTAATTGGGGCTGGGTTTGTAACATTTTATTATGAAGTGGAAAAAGGGTTCTGGCTCATGCCCTCATTTCTTTAATTTTTAATAACGTTTGTGCAGCATTGACTTGTTAAGGAATTAAGCTGAGTTTCTGAAATACATGTGCATCAACACATTTTTTAAAAAACAGCCTTGTCTTAATTTGCATCAATGCAGTGCCAAGAAAAATCACTTAAGCCTTGAGTCAGTGTGAGGCCGAAGGTATGTTTGTAGTGTTGATACTTTGCTTGTTGGCCTTTTTGTTAATTTCATGAGCTCTTGCCAGTCATGGGCTAGGTGAAGGAAAGCCAGATCTTTTGGTGCAAACTAATAAAGGGCTTAATTCTATTCTTGGCAATAGTATCCATAGAGATAAAAGATAATAGTACACACAGGCACCTTGGTGAGATAAACATGGATCCACAGTCGTGTGAGCTAAAATCCTCTCATTTTTCCTGATTTAACTCTCAACTAGCATTTTAACAATCTCTTGAATCAGCTGCTTCTTGGAAACTGACTTAGAGTGCCATCAGTTTGCTGTTAGATAAAAAGACAAGAAGATACTGGAAAATTCTAAGCTGGGTTAACATTTTTCTTACTGTTGTTGCATTAACATGTCAAATCTTGTATGTCAAAATTTTACAATTCTTGAACTAGCTAACAACTTTATTGAAATTTAAGACATTGGCTTATCATTCAAGGCACTTTGATAAAATACTCCTTCATCTTCCATGAAGTCCAATTTTTAACGCTGTTCATCTTTTCCCTGCTTTCTGTTTTTGCTTCTGCAGTTTTGTGTGCAAACTGAGAACAAGGGAAACAGGAGAACGGCTTCCCTAAAGACTGTTAGAGACCTGCTACTATCTGTCCCTTTAATTAAGGCTGTGTGTGCTTTTCCTTTTCTCTAGACCAGCATGTTTTGGAAATTTGATCTTCACTCATCATCCCACATAGACACACTTCTAGAGAGAGAAGATGTAACACTGAAGGAGCTGATGGATGAAGATGATGTTTTACAAGAGTGCAAAGCTCAAAACCGCAAACTTATAGAGTTTCTTTTGAAATCGGAATGTCTGGAAGATCTGGTATCATTCATTATAGAAGAGCCACCTCAAGACATGGATGAAAAAATCAGATACAAGTAGGAAATGAGTTTTGATCTAGGAGCTTGAAGTTGAGGGAAGACAAAAGCTCACTAGCAGAATAGCAGACTGTAGTTTCATAAGACTGTTGCACCTATAGTTTAAGGGTGGTAACATGTCCCTCTTTATGGTATGTTTTTTTAATAGACCTTTTAAAAAAACCTCATTGGGTTATATCTCCACTCTGTTCACAGGGAAACTACGTGCTGCAAGTGATCTCCCCACTGCTGTCTTGTGCTTCCAACCAAAAGTACACCCCCTAATAGTCTTAGCTAATTTAACACCCTCCAGGTATTTTGGACTACAACTCCAACCTATGCCCACACAGCTGTGCTGTCTGGGGCTATGGAGCTGTAGTCCAGAAGCTCTGGCAGACACTAGGGGGCCAAAGCTACTCTAAGGGTTGGGCGCTTTCAGGAAAGGTTTTTGATGGTGTTGGGGAAACTCAAGTGGGAGAGGGGAGCGTGGAGGTTGCGGTGGAGATTTAAGTGGAGGCAGCTTGCATGAGCAAATCAGTGGATGCAAGAGACTAATGGAGGTAGAGGATTTTTCTTGTGCGAACACTGGCGTTACGTACAGCCCATTGGTCTGGTGCCTGCATAAAGAAGGCTGACTCATATTCTGGATTAAATTGTAATATCTAAGAAAACCCCTCCCCACACCAAATTTAGTCATTAATGTAGGTCCTGCTTTGTGTTCTTCTCCATGTGGGTTGAGACTGTTACTGCTGGAAGTAGGGCCTTTTATTCAGTTTTTCAAGGTGTGTAGAGCAGTCCCCCCCCCCCCAGTATATTAATCCATCTTTTGCTGGCTTTTAGGAGAGTTTGAAATGCATATTTTTCTTACTTTGGCCATTGTTTCTGACTAATAATGTTTTGGATTGTGATCCTCCTTAAGCCTTTGAAAGGTGCATATGTGTGTTTGCGTGTATTAGTGTTTTAAGCATTATACTGTACTTAATCAGACTGGATTTCTACCCAGAGCCAGCCTCATTGAAATAATGTTGTCAGATACAAAACCTGTCAAACTCGAATGGTTGGTAAAGGTTGCTTGTGCTCCTATCGCTATTTAAAAGTTCATAGGTTGCAAAATAGCAGGAATTTCTCTCTTTTTACTTATGCGTACTTGTAGGTTATTAAAACTTTTTAAAAATAATAATATAAAACTTGCTTTCAGTAGTGGCTGGTGCCCATGTGCACTGGTGGGGCGAAGGACAGGTTAGCCAACAGCCATGGGTGGAGCTGATTGGATGTGGAGGCAGCCAATTGTGGTTCTCTCCTCAGTTTTCTCTCTTGAAAAGACACTAAGGACATTTAAACAACTTCTTCATTGTTCCTGTCAGATCTCTAGACCAGTACTGTCTACTTTGTCTGGCATTGTGGGAGGGGCATTATTGGTTTATTATTATTATTTATTTTTTATTCTCGTTTTGCATTTTTGTGTTGTGAATTGTCCTGTGATCTTAACAATGCACAGGTATGACTAGCTGGTGGGCAGTAGGCTGGTTCCACCTCCCCTGTAAATTTTATCTGATCCTTAACTTGGAAGCCTGTCAATATTTGTTGTTTTTTGCATGGTGCAGTGCCGTAGCTACAAGGGGGCTAGCTTGGGTTTTTTTGCCCTGGGTGAAACCTCCAGAGGGGCACCACTAAGGCTCTCAGCCTGTGTGTGAGTATACGTGAATGCGTATGGTGTGTGTGTGTGTGTGTGTGTGTCAAACTGGGTCTGTGCTACTACATTTCCCACACATTATTTAAAGATTTTATTTCATTTGCTCAGGAGTTGGTGAACCATGGAGGAATTATTCACCCCATTGCTAAGCAAAGTTGCCACCAACTGTGAAGCCAGAGAATGCAAAATGAATATATTTTAATCAATATTTGTAGCCACAACACTTTCATTCCCTTCTCCATGGCATGCAAGCAAGCAAACACACACATACTCCACTTGAGATACATACCTTGGGGCAAAGTGGGGATAGATGTTGCATCTCTTTCACATCTTCCTCATTCTCCTCTCTTTGGCTGTGCACAATCAAACACTATGATTAATAACAGAAAGCTAAAGGCAAGGGTGCTGACCCTCCCCACACTCATTTAGGCTCTCTCTCTCTCTCCGTTGTCTGCTCAAAAAATACATTGAATAAAGCAGGGCTTCTGGCTCTGCATAATCTCTGCTTCTCCTCTGATCGTGTACTTTCCAAGAGCGAGCAGTTCTAGTGACTGAAGCTTGCAAGCGGCCCAATGTAAGATGCTGCAGCTGGATTGATTGGGAGCATTGATCTGGTTCACTCTGTTTTTATGCTGTGTGTTCTGAAGAACTCCTTATTGACTACATTTCATGTTACCAATCAGAGAAAGTAGCCTAAATACAGGAGTGTTGGGCTCCAGTGCTTTACCTTACCAACTCTTAAAGACTCCTTCAAGGGAAGCAATGGAATAGCTTCAGAGCACCCCACTTCCCCCAAATTGGGCTAGGACCTGGCAGCACACGGTGATTATCAATTGAATGCATGTTTGGGCAGGTGATTGGCAAGCAGAGAACAAGTGTCTCTGAAGACCAGACCATTCTAATAGCAATCTTAATAAGTCACTGCTGCCACCAAGGCCCTGAGGAGTGATGGATTTACCACTGCATCCACAGTCCTTCCATTCATCATGGCAACAGCATAAGGTAGAGTTGGCAGACAAATTGGGCTCAATTCATACAGCAGCTTCAGGCTGGTGTAGTGATCAGGCCTGGGTAAGGTCTTCTGTCAGGTGGCCCCGGCTGTCAGAGCAGCTTGGTGGTGGACCTAATAGATGATTATATGTTTTGTTGATAGAGAGGGAGTAACCCCTGGATGTTTGCTGGCCTGCCTCCACAAACTGAGGGGTATCTCTGATTTTCTTTGCACTTTGTGTATTCAAACTGCATATAATGGTACGCTCAGCATTGCTAGATAAAGCACTTGTTATTGGTGTGTAAGGCTAATTTATTATTACTAATTAAGTAAAATGTCTACTTCTCTCTTTCAGGTATCCAAACATATCTTGTGAGCTGCTTACTTCAGATGTTTCACAGATCAATGATAGACTGGGAGAAGAGGAATCATTATTAACAAAACTGTATAGTTTTCTTCTAAATGAGCCACCCTTAAATCCGTTATTGGCCAGTTTCTTCAGCAAGGTGCTAAGTATTCTTATTAGCAGAAAACCAGAACAGGTAATTACTTAATTGCTTTCAACCGCCTAGCTTAAGTTACTTTCATTCCACTTGTTATCTTTAGAAGAGCAACAATCGTAATAGTTCTTATGGCAAATTAATGTTGGTGCCATATATAGATTTTCCAAAAAGAATATAAGAATATGTTGAGGCTCTTTAACCATCTGACCACCCATGGGCCATAAACCACCCTTGGAAGCTTCCTATTTGGTATTCTGGGCCTCTTTTCCTCTGCCTCTTGCCCTCAGCTTTCATGTCTTCCTCTCCAAATTGCAGGAACTGGAAGTCTCATCAGGATTGGAATGCTGGCATGGGAGGTTGTAGGCCTTCTGCATCTGTGATTGTATTATCTACAAAGACCCATTGAAACAAATGGAGATAGAAGAGTCAAACATTTTAACCTCTCATGACAGGATTCTCATCGAAATTGGTCCCCCAGGGCCTATTATTTGCATTTTGGGAAGGGGACCTCCCACAGTGCAGGGGTGGTTTTTCCTCAGTGCAAATTGCAATAGGGAGCTGTGCGTGCATGGAAGAAAATGAAAGGTGTGTGTGTCCTGAACCATGTTGGCTCTGAAGGAATGTGGCCACTGGGGGTGGGGGAAGGCATCCCTTTCAAAGAGGGATAAGCCTTACTCTACTTAGTTTTTTTCTGGCAATTTAGTTCTTACTGTTTTTGTTGGCTTTATTATTTCACAACTTTGTGTTCTGTCTTATCTTTCACAGATCGTGGATTTCTTAAAGAAAAAGCATGATTTTGTAGACCTCATTATAAAGCACATAGGAACCTCTGCTATTATGGACTTGTTGCTCAGGCTGCTAACATGCATAGAACCTCCACAGCCCAGGCAAGAAGTGTTAAATGTAAGTAATTTCTTTTGGAATGGGAGTCATCTTTAAAAGTGAAGATTAGTGGCACTATTTTTGAAACTGAAATTGTAAATAGCTAGTGAGGTACCCTTGGCATTCAATTTTTAAGTAGAGCAGGAAAAACCCTTTATTTGCAAAGGTGCTGTCTATGAAATGCTTACTTCTTTATTTATTTACTTGCAGCATTTTCATCCTACTCTTCTGCCAAAAATGCTGAATAGATACCTAAATCTAAATGATAAGAGAGTTCCTTCCCTGAGATTTACAATCTCAAAAGATAAGACACAAAATGAAAAAGATCTGGGAGGTGGTAGAGAGGTTCCTGTTTTGATCAGTTGGAATGGAAATGCTAGCTCTCACCAAGCACTTAAATATTGTATTTGAACTGTAAACAAATTCAATTTCAGCTGCTTTTAGTTTCCCCGTATTCCAGCTGTTTGTTACCTCGTTTAGATACATGACTATGATGCCATGAATGCATCTAGAAGCATGGAAAAGTCCACAAGGGACTGTGCTTCTATAGCAGTTGTGGTTTCAGATTGTTAGTAGTAACAACTGAGCTTGCCATAGCTTACACATGAATGAAATCAATGTTTTGCAGTAATTCTTGAAACACCTTGTCAACACATTCATTTAAAATATTGATTAACAGCAATTAAGTGTATTCCAGTTGTAGCTCAAATAGCATCTTAAGCCATTTTGTGTTCTGTGTACGTCATTTTTCAGCTTGTCTGTAAATGTGAAGTAGAATGCTAGAGTGTGTTGACAAAAATATAAATGTAGTGTTGTCACCTTACAGCAGCAGTGCATAAAAATCAGTCAGAGAGCAGGTTTTACTATTTCAATCACAGGAAAAGCAACTTTATTTTAATTTTAAAGCTGTGATTTCTCTTTAGAACTACGGTCTCCTCCATGCACCCCATTTGATAATCTTTTTTACCACATGCAAGTCTCTGTACCAGTCTATTAACCTTTCTCTCCATCTTTCAATGCATGTTGTCTTCTGTATTCCTGCAGCTCTAGCCACACTCCATAAGCCTCTCTACTGTCTATATTATGCCTCTCCCATTGCAGATATCTGTGTATCTCCCCTCCTCTTTTGCTATTTGTCCCCCCTCCATCTGTTGAAACAGCACATAAAGTTTTAATGCTCCTAGCAATTCACTTGCAGAATAATTCTTATAAGCTGGTAGGCTGTGTGTCATGGCTCAAAAAGCTGATGCCACCACCACCACACACCTCTGAATCAATGGAGGAGGAACATAGTGATGCCGAAATTTTCCTATCTTTGTTCCACAAAGGTTGGAAGGACTGCAGATAACGCATATTTGGAATCCCTTCAGAGAACTGCGAATTGATTCATTGTTGACCTTTAGGGTTTACACTGTGCAGACTTGCATAACACAAATGTTAATTTTATTTCTAATTCCACAATCAGAGAAAAGCTAAATGGGCCTCTCATAGTCTTTGGATTAGTAATTTTAGAAGCAGAGGATGATCTTAAGGCCTGGTTTCAGAAATACATATTGAATAATCTACAAAAATGCTGTTGGGGTTTAAGTAAACTTGGGAACATGATCTCCAGGAGGAACTGGACATGTAGCAATGGATATGGCAGCATAGGTCACTTAAAATCAGTCTGCGCAAGCATAAGAGAAAATATAATATGCCAGTCACAGAAAGCTGGAGTGATGGTAAACAAAAGAGGTCTTATTTTTTTGGTGGGTCTACACAGTGATAACATATTTAATTAGCAGAATGATTCACATTAAAGGGCAGAACATATGCAAATGTCTCAAAATATTGCTCTTGTATACCTTGTGGGGAGAATGCTGGTATGTTGTTTAAAGATTTGGTGGTATCTTGCAGTCGCTAAAAAACTTACCAGCTGCAGTTAGAGTAGAAACAGTACCGGATGCCTTCTCTGCAACATGACAGATAATTAATATATATACTAATCAGTGTACTAGTGTAGAACATCTCCCCCCCCCCCACTCCCAAGAATGAATACAAAAAGATCTGGTATAATTGTTAGAGATCCTTTCTTTCTCCCCGGCACCCTTAAAGATTGCCCATTCTCATGTTCTTGGTTTTTATAAGGAATTAGACTTTGCATGTGGTAATATCGCTTATGGGTTCCTTCCTGCAAGTTTCTGAAGTCTTACTGATGTTGTTATCTCTCGGAATGCACTTTTTAATGTATAATATCACTTGTGGGTGATACTGTCTATTTGATCTGTGTGACTGATGAAAATGTGAAAGGAGACTTAATTTCCTCCCCTCCCTCATATGTCTCTACAGTGGTTGAATGAAGAAAAAATAATTCAGCGGCTTGTGGAAATTGTGCATCCTTCTCAAGATGAAGATGTAAGGAATACATGTCGTGGTTTATATTCACGTAAATTTTGTAGGAAAATTTTGTCCTTGGCTGCTCTCCATGCCAAGCCCCACGGAGCCCCTGCCACTTCTCCCCATCACCCAGATGATAAACCATCACTTGTACTGTGACAAAATGTCTGCTGTCTCGCACTGCTAAGCATTGTGGAGATAGCAATCTTGTCTGCAATAGGATTGCTGGAGAGGGTCCTGTTAAAAGTGTGTGAGAGAGGGAGTTGGGGGAGATGGTTGTGTCTGTGTGAAAAGGGGAGTTGAATGTGTTTTGTTCAAGCTTAAGAGCAGTAAAAGGAGATACTGTCACCAGCCCCACCCACTGGCATGCAGCTCCTGCCCACCCACCTACTGCCACATGTGCCCCCCAAGGGGCAAAAAGCCACTCTTCTCTGATTTAAAACTTTTCTGTGCATAGTTATGCCTTGCTTACAAAATCCACACACTTCAATTTTGTCGCCTGCATTCTATACAGAATGAGAAGCGTATAAGGAGGAGCTGCTGGTCCTGTAGCTTAACACTCATAATTTGTGTTGCCTTCTGGGAATTGGGTGAATTTGCATTTAAGTCTTAACCTTTGGTGCTAACTATCAATGAATACTGTAGGGGTTTTTTTTTTATTCCATAAACTGTCCTTGTTGTTTAGAGACACTCAAACGCATCCCAGTCACTCTGTGAAATTATCCGCTTGAGTAGAGACCAGATGCTACAAGTACAAAACAGTTCAGAACCAGATCCACTGCTTGCAACACTAGAAAAGTAGGTTGACTTGATGTTGTCATTGCTGTCATAGATGTATGTATATATTCCATGGATATTGACATTTTTTGAAATGTTGAATGCTTTGCATGTGCCATGGAGAATGATGTAACTTGAATGCAAGTTCTGAAGTATGATAGTGCATTCTCTGTAAGAAACAAGACATAAAAATGCTTAGATCACATTAACAAAGATAAAAGAGTTTAATGTGTATTTTTTAAAAAAATAAATAAACAGCAACAACCTTGAGGTGCACTATATTCTGACCTAGTTCAGATGTTACGCTAAACCATGGTTTGGCATTACAGAGATAAGCAAGCATGAGTTTCAGTCTTCCATGCTTGTTCCTTCCCTCTTGTGCATGCAAGTGGAGGAAATAGTAAAAGGCTCAGAGAGAGAAAGTACATGGTTTGCAAAGGTGATGGTACTAAGTAAGGAAACTTACTTATATTTTTTATCTATATAAGCAGATGTTAAAGTAACTTAATGCCTTGAAATCTATGAATGGTAAAACTAGAATCTGTACTCTTTAAAGGGGTCTCAAATAAATTTTATGCACTATTTGTTGATGCTTGCAGTACATAACTGGTGTTGGTGGTGCAGTATATAGCCTGATATCCACAGAATGGGAACTGAGCAAGGGAGTTAACCTTTTGTCTAGAGAGTGGGTTGTAGGATTGCATTCAAGAACTAATGGGGCGGTGGCCAAGGGCAGAGTTTGTGTGCATAGTAGATAACAGCAATGTCCAGAAATACTAAATGTTTATATTGGTCAAGACTGCTCCCCCAGTTATGAAAGTATTTTAGTGCCATGTGATCATTTCCTGGTTTATGAGCTTGCCATTACTGTTACAAGGATTAGGGTTGCTATTAAAATAATTCTGATTCTTTTATTAAAGAAAAATGCAAGCAGCTCTGGACCAAAGAACAAACTGTAGGCCATATGTATACCTTTCCTGAAAAATATGTATTTATTCATTTCAGAATATATTTAGTGTCCCCTCCCCCTGCAAAAGATCTAGGTGTGTGATACAGTTTTGAAGCAATGCTATATCCAGTTAATTAAGTATAGCAGGTGAAAATACAAATTTAGCTTAGAAGCAGTCTAATATTCCATAAATGCCTGAGCAAAAAGACATGTCTTAACTGAGCACTGTAATGTTAAAAAATTTGGTGCCTGGTTTATAGATGTGTCACTGTAGAAAAGGCACTACTATCATGTGGCACCACTGAATGTATTGCCTCTGGTTGTGGAACAATGAGAAGAACCTGGGCAGGTTGATAAAAGGAGAAGCATTCCTTCAGATGCCTACACCTACAAAAGGGAATGTTAAATTTCCAACAATGTTTTCTCTCTCTTTAGAAAAGAAATAATAGAACAGCTGCTATCAAATATATTCCATAAAGAGAAAAATGAATCCGCTATAGTCAGTGCAATTCAGATATTGCTGACCTTACTGGAAACGAGACGGCCAACGTAAGATTGTCTTTTAATGTTTCTACTGTTTAACAGTATTTTATCCAGCAGCAGTTGCGTTGTTTCTATCCTGGTCAGATGACTGTGTGCAGTTGCATATATATAAAGGTTTCTGAATGAGGATTTTTCTGATCTCTACCTAGTTTTGTGGATTCTGGATAGTAAGAAGGTGTTTAGCAAATGCAGTTTAACTATACATGTAAAAGGCCACTTTCTGTCCATTCTGGCACTGATTTCACTATAGGGAACAGTTGGAACAAGATGGTATCATTTGTGTAAATTAATGTCATTAGTTTATATTAATGTCTTAGTTGGTAGAGCATGAGTCACTACTTCTTAGGGTCGTGAGCCCCACGTTGTGAAAAAGATTCCTGCATTGCAGGGGGTTGAACTATATGACCCTCATGATCCCTTCCAATTCTGTAATTCTATGTTTCTATTAAATTGATGTAAATTGTGACTACATTATCTGTACCTAAACATTTATCTTATACACATTCTTGGAAATAATAAGTCTTGCACAGTCCAAGTGGAAGCTTCTGAAATGGGGTCATCATGAATACATCACTGCAAAAATATGAGATTCATGTTGCTTGGAAGTCAGTTTTTGTGTATGTTAATCGAATTTTTAAAACATCATTTTACTGTGTGTTTGTGTGTCAGGTTGAGGGAAAGACTAAAGAATTGTTAGATGTGGGTCGGTGAACAACAATGCAGATACTGTATCACCTTAATTGAAAGGAGAGTTGAATGTAAAATTTTTGATTTGTTGCCTTTACTATTATCTAGCCTAGTCAGCTTGCTGATCTATCTGTCTTTTTAAAGTAGCTGTGCTTTCTATGTTAAAGAGCTTACCTTTTCTTCATTTTAGATTTGAAGGTCACATAGAGATTTGCCCACCAGGTATGAGCCACTCAACATATTTGGTCAACAAGAGTGTATTAGAAGCCATAAAAGCACGACTTCCATCCTTCCATGAACTGCTCTTGGAGCCCCCCAAAGTAAGTAAAACATTTAGCGCATGTGAAATTGGAGCCATTCTGTTCCATAAATCCAGCTTCGAGAGCACTCATCCACTATTTGATGAATTGGACATTGGTGGGTAACCTATATACACTTGGCTTTTAAGAGTTGTTTTTAATCTGTTATGTTTGCTGTTTGCTTTGTTTGATATTATATTATATTATTTCTGCCATTTTAATATTATATGACATCTCCTTTGGGCATCTCAGTAATGAGGTGGAAAGGTGTGGATAAATATTTTAAATAAGTAAATAAGCCACCCTTCTTTCAGTCCCAGAGGGGAGTCTCTCTATCACCTCAGCGACCAAACTGCTTCTCCCATCTCTTCCTCATTTTGTGTTCACAGTGTAGAAGTGAACCTCCATTGCCAAGGAAACTGAGAGCATTATATTGCCCGATTCTAGTTCTGCTTCTTTCCCTTTCTTGACGTGCAGAACCAAGCTTTGCAGCATGATTGTCTAGATCAGCCTTCCCCATCCTAGTGCACTGTATATATTTTCTCCAACTCCCATCACCCCAAATAGCATGACCAATGGTCAAGGATGATAGGTGGTAGTCTAGCAACCTTTGGAGGACACCGGATTAGGGAAGGCTGATCTACCTTCCAACTTTGGTAGTGAGGCTTTGAAGAAGTTGAGAAGTTATGCCAGTCTCCTCCCTGTTCTCCAATGCTAAGCAGCAAGAGTGACTTGCCATTTATTGGCTTCTTCAAAGCCTTGAACAGAATGAAATAGCCTTGTCCATCCAATACTCTGTGTATGCCAAAGGAAGGAGGCTAAGTCTCAATCTTGTTATGGTTTTTGCAAAAGAAATGCAACTTTGAGAACTTGGGGGAGAAGTGTTTTGTCATTGGTGAACTGATCATTGAACTGCTTATTCTACATATATGTCCTCACATTTTCAGCCCATGATATTGTAGAACATAATGTATGGGACTAACATTGAGTTTCTCTTTTAGGTATTCTGCTAAAAGTTTCAGACTTAGTTTTGTGATTACCTTGTTTCCTCTTGTCCCCTCCCACTTGTGGATAAATAGTACTTTGGAGTTTGAGTAATATTTCAATATTTTTGTTGTCTTTTTTGTCTAGAAAAGTGTTATGAAGACAACATGGGGTGTATTGGATCCACCTGTAGGGAATACCAGGTTAAATGTGATCAGATTAATATCCAGCCTTCTACAGACAAATACAAACAGTGTAAACCTGGAACTTATAGAGCTCAATAGCATAGGAGTTATACTGGTAAGAGCATAAATACTTGCAATATTGACTTTCCTATCACAGATTATCACAGCAATGCTCGTAACTTTTTTATTGTGCTAATTGTTCCTAATCTTGCTATGTCATGACACTGGTAAAAGATACTCTGATTTCCTTGAGTGATTGAATGGAATGTTACCTGTGAAATTAATATTTCTGTGCTGCCTCAGGTTTTGTATCTGAAAGTCAAATTAAATTACATGAGATATCCATGAATGGATCCTGTAACTTAAAAAGTACACTAAAATGCAGTCATGAACTATGGTTGACAGCAGTGTGTCGAGACCTGGGGGCATTCACTGATATTCTCTCCATAGGGAAAATAGACTCCAGATGATGGAGATTTTCAACTTGAAAATGGGGTGGGAGTAGAGAGTTAAGTCCCCTCCATTGCAAACAAATTTGCACTTCCCTACAGGCATTTCAGTTCTTTTGAAAGTTGGGGTTCCAACCTCAGTCCTCATTCATAATGTGTAGTTTGTTACAAATAGTTTAATCATTTGTTAGGGGCAGATGCAATTGTGGGAAGTAGGAATGTCCCATGAGTTCAGAAGTCTGGAAAAATGGGGCTGCACTTTATTGGCCATAGCACCATCATAAATTAAGATGGAGACACAGGCACTTTTTGTTTTATCTTAAACAGAATAAAATTGGTCAGTACATACATATAATCTGTGTTTGGTTAAGGGTATTGAGAGCAGCTTGCATCTTCATGAGCAGCTGTCACTTTTTGTAGGAATTCTTATCAACTGATGTGATATACTCTAATATTCATGAGTAGTCTGTTTTGTTGGGAATGCAGAAATTTCTGCTAGCAGAGCTGCTGCATCTTCCATCCATAGGCTTCTCTGAGGCACTGCTAGCACAAATACTATAGTGGCATAAGATGGTTTGTGCATATGTTGATTGGGGACAGTAGTTTATTGAATTTTCTTTTTAAAGAACACTGAAACTAGGCTTAGTTATTACTATTACTACTTTGCTGCAATTGAGAGCAGCATTCAACTAACTTGTGCTTGAGCAAGGATTAGCAGTAGCACAAGTGGATTCCCCTTCTGCTTCCTCCAGATCTGTTTCAGAGAGTTAAAGAAAACCTTAGAACACATTTGGGAGGCACGAGAGGAGGAGAGCAGGAGAACGTTTCATCGCACAATGAGAAACCCTTGTGGTAACAGAATATTCACCTTAGTGCTACATTGAATGCAATCCTTAGTATACAAAATGACTCATTTTCAGTGAAGGCTCTCACTGACAGATGGGAAGAAGTGTTTTTCTCCACTTTTTCTAGAGACTTGAGGGCCATCCTCCACTCCATTCTGCAAGGTCAACCCATGCTGCTCTGGACCAGGTCTTGGAAGGATGAAGGAAGGAAACAGCAAAAATTACTGTCCTTCTCTTCCAGTGGGAGCATTCTTTGAGTAGAGTTCAATTCACAGAAACTTAAGTACCCAGACTTGGATTTTAACAGGGCTACGTTTGACTCCAGTTTCTTTTTTTCCCTACAGGACATGTTTTTTAAGTACACATGGAATAACTTTTTACATACTCAAGTAGAAATTTGTATTGCATTGATTCTCGCAAGTCCATTTGAAAGCACAGAAAATGGTACAATTTCAGATCAGGATTCCACTGGAGACAACCTTTTGCTGAAACATGTAAGCTGTTTTTATTATTTGTAGTACTCTAGGTATAATTGGGCTAGGCTCCCCACATAGAAACACTCAGTCAGCTAGGTAAGATGAATAAAAGCAAGGTGACCAAGAGGATGAAAAAGTTGCCATAGTTAAATTACTGTTGTAAGGCTCTTACGCTTACCACCGTCCTGCTACCTTGCTCTAACAAAAACAGTTTTTGGTTTTAGCAGAAGTGTAGTACTCCAGAGCAATGGCAGCTGCAGTGCAAGAAATAAAGTTTTTTGATCTAAGTATAGATCAGCAACTAGTTCCTTTTGCTAGATTAAATAGGTAATCACGCCTTTTTTTTAAGCTGGCAACAGTGCAGCTATTAACTTGTGACAGAATATTTTGAAGTAGAGCTGCAGAGTAATAATCATTTCAGTCTTGTACTCTTTTTCAAATTTAGAATATGGTGAACTGGAAGGATCGGTTGGGGAAAATATGCATGGTATATTTGAAGATATGTAGCAAAAAATATATATTGCAAAAAAAAACTAAGGAAGCTTTTGTTTTATAGCTTTTCCTTAAGTGCCATTTAATAGAACGAATACTTGAAGCATGGGAAATGAATGAGAAGAAACAGTGAGTAATCAAAACCCATTCCCTGCATTTGTAGTTATGCATGCTGTATACTATTTGGGAAGTAACATAGTACTTGATTTAATTCAAGACAAATTTAAACAAAATATTAACTGTACTTGATTGATGTTCACAAAGCATACTACTTTGGCCTAGAGGGAATATGTTCAAATCACTGGCTTCTTGAGCGGAGAAGGTTAGGCAAGTTCTCTCTCTTTCTATCCCTGCAGTGTTCACTGCTGCTGTTTGTGGGTATGCACTTTGCACAAGCAATATATGGGTCTGCTTTTGCTAATTTAACTTCAGTATATTTTTATTATAAGAGCAAATTCATATTTGAGCTAAGTCTGAAGAGTCATAAATAGTTTTAAGGGAGATCGCTGTATGCACAGCATAGGCATAGATGTGAATTTAAATATATCTTGATAAATTAATGGCTATATTATAGAGTTGTGTATTCTGTAAAAGTAATCAACCCCCCGCCCCAACTAACATTTGTCCCATATGATACTCTGCACAACTCTTGAAATCAAATTGAGGAGCAGAGTTTGAAATATTTTAACTGCCTAACAATTGATTGGCCTTTTTGTGAAGGACTGACCAAGTCACATTCTCTTCTCTTTGCCAAACAACCATCTCGTTTACTTACATACTCTTCCAAACCTATAGAGAGAACAGTCTGTAACTAACAGATTAAACAACTGCCTATTTAAATAATGAAATGTTTTGACCGCTTGCAGGGCTGAAGGAGGAAGACGATATGGCTACATGGGTCACTTAACAAGAATAGCTAACTGTATTGTGCACAGTACGGATAAAGGGCCAAATTGTACATTAGTGCAGCAGCTTATTAAAGGTAAGTGATGTACTTTTAAAGAAACAAATACTTGATCTTATTGCTGATTTCTAAATGTGGACAATGTATATCCCTATCTCCCCTTCTCACATGCCAAGCCTTTACCTTTGGGTTTGCTCTGAGAGTTTATCAGTCAGCCCATTGGTTCCTGCCTCTCCTACAACATCTTAAAAGTTAATCACTGCAGAATTGATTGTCAGTGCATGTTATCTATATCTAAGCAAAGCTAAAATTCTACAGATTGATTCTGCCCGTTAGATATTTTTGCACTCTACCCCTGCTAGTTTTGTCTGTAATTTCTGTTATAGGGGCTGTTTATATACAAAAAATGAAAATTTGCCCTTTGGGGTAGATCAGTTTTATGCCAAGGCGATTTTAACTGATTTGAGACACATTTTAAATCATGTTTCGCACTTTGAAGTGGACAAAGAGTGATTCAGACAGTAGAAGTTTCTTTAGAAAAGGCTGCATTCCTTATTAGGGCCACATACCAATTACAGGGAGAGATAAAAGCCAGCAGAGGGTTGGTTCAGAACCAGAAATGGGTAAGTGAATCTTAACTCCAGGAAGAATCTCAGATTCTACTTTTAAGTCTCACATGTCTTCCTTCTGCATACAGCAAGGAACAAGGCAGAATTTCTAGCATGTGGGTTCTACCTTACATTGGGGGATGAGTGTATATGTTTTTGTAATGCTTTTGGTATTTTAAAATAATAAAATAGAGTGAAAATTAATGTGCCTTACATGACAACATTCAGCAGCTTTATTATTAATTAATTTATTATTATCTTTCTGCTTGACTTTCTAGAGCTTCCAGATGAAATCAGGGAGCGATGGGAGACTTTCTGCACAAGTTCTTTAGGAGAAACAAACAAAAGAAACACAGTGGATCTAGTAGGTTTCATAAGATGAAGTTTCTGGGGGATTTTCTATGGGAATTTTGGCCCTTATTTGTCAAGAATGGAGGACAACACCGTTCTAACTCATAGAATCATAGAACTACAGAGTTGGAAGGGACACCAAGGATCATCTAGTCCAACCCACCACAATGCAGGGATTTCAGCCAGATCATACATGACATATGCCCCCCCCCCCAAAAAAACCCTTTGCTTTAAAACCTCCAAGGAAGGCGAGGCACTCCACTTGTCACTTTTTCCGGGATGACGAGGAACCATTAATATGCACTCGTGTCCAAGAGAGATTGTTATCCTATCTTTGTTTTGAAAGTCTGTGTAGCTCTAATTTTCAAAGTATACTACCTTTGTATCGTCTTAGAGAATTCCTTTGCCAAAAATAGAGCCCTACTTTCGGATTTTGAACAGTACAGAGTTTCTTATAATTAATACCCCTGTCAGATTGGTCTTTTAATAATTCATTTAATACATACATACGCACATATGTTTTTTGAACTATGTATAGACCACGTCTACTGGGAGTCAATGTATCTCACTCACATTTATGTCCATGTAATACTAAATCGTGACTTGCGAATACAAGGATGAGCTGCAGTGAATCTTGGTTTTGTGCTCTCTGGTGTGGTCATGAGGAGGTCAGAAGTTTTTCTGTTTTTAGATGAGCCACAGTTAAGTATTATGTTTGAACCGTAAACTGTGGTTTATTTTAACTGTAGGAAAATGAGCCATGTTCAAAAATTATGGCTTGAGGTTGGCCATTCTTATGGCTAAACACAACTGTTTTCAGCACGGGTGACCTTCACAGATGCCCCCCACAGCATATCCCACACCACTGGGAGTAGCATTTCAGGGGGCTACGTGGGGAAGGAAGAAGGAACAGGATTTGCTTTCTTTTCCCCCAGCAAGTGTGTCCTGTGAGCAAAGTTCTACTTATAGGAACTCTGTATCCAACCCAGAGTTTTTTGCAGTAGTGTTGATGAAGGCAGAGCTGCATCTTGCTACAGCAGACTTTCATTAGATACCTGATGCAGAACTATATTTAATTTCTTAGGCTTGTTGGCTGCTTTGTTAATGAATGTGTAAATTGAAAATCAGTTTTATTGTGTCCTTGGTTTGAAGAGGGAAATACATATTAGTGCTGAATGATTTAAATTGATTTAGTTAACTGAAAGTAAATTGACTTAACAGTTCTTTCTAAGCAGCAGATATGAATAAGTAATGTGGAATCAGTATAGAATTCTCATGATACACTTCTGATGTGTGAAGCATTTAAAAGATATATGCATAGAAAACTTGTGACAAAATTCATCAGAATAGAATTTAAAACAGAGTTAAATGCATCAACATGATACATAGTGGTGTTGACTGCAGACTGTTTCACTGGAATTTGCCTTTCCACGATGAAAATCTCCAGTTAAGAATGTGTAAATTTAACAGATTTTGCAGCTGAAATTTGTTTAACTTGTATTTCTTTTTAACACTGTGCATTAAAATCATTTTTTAATTAAAATTGACTTAGCTATGCAGTGTACTTTGATTACAATTTCTTAAGTCTGATTTTTTATTTTTTAGGGCAAAGCAGACACTGGCAAAATTTGGATTTAAAAGTACAACACTTAATTGCTTTTATCCAGAGCCATACAACTACTGCTGCCTTACCAGGCAGCTCTGGGCTTTTATTTCCCAAGCATTAGTGCCCCCTGCCCCAGTATGTGATATAGTTGTTTTCTTATAAGGAATTAAAAAACTTACAGACTTTATTATGGGCGCATTGTTTTAAACCCTTTTTCTGATGCTGATTCTTTAATTGTTCTGTCTCTAGGTTACTACTTGTCATATACACTCATCCAGTGACGATGAAATTGATTTTAAAGAAACTGGTTTCTCGCAGGATTCCTCTTTACAGCAAGTGAGTCAAACTCTGGACTGTTTGCAATTGTTTGCATTGATGCCTTAATTGAAAAGAACTTGGGTGAGACGATTGCCTTGGGAATTTGCAACTTTTAAAACTTAGATTTAGCATTTTTAAGATGAGGAAAAAATTGAAGGCATATCCTGAAAGCTGTGGAATTTTGGGGGAGGGGTATGTATGGTCACAACTTCCAGGATGTAAGTAATTTTGGTCTGTATCATTAATTTGATTAGAATTTCAATTCTCTAACAACTCTTGTCAGTTGCAACTTTCTGAGGAGACATAAAGAGAGTTCAAAATATATGTTTTTAATACTGCAAACCATGTTTGGCTGATTGGAACATCGTGTGAACTGACCTGTAAGAGTTAAGGCAGTTAATTCCTTTAGGTGTTCCAGTTGGCAAACTTAAAAGTGTAGTTACCTGCTTTCACAAATGTGTGGCACCCTCAAGCTGGAAATACTTGTGTTATTTCTCTTAACAGTCTTAGTGAACTGAATATATTCTGTAGTCTATTATCACCTGATTGTGAGTTAACGGTTCTTTTATGCTCATGACTGTGGGACTAAAAGAGTTATAATCTTATCTGGGAGAGGAAGCAGACCACATGTTCCCACAGTCTTGGGTACCTCTGATCCTGCAGAAATGGTTGTTGGCAGTTGTACCACCAAAGGCATATATGACTAGTGCTTTAGAGGCTATTTTTTCTAGCACAGTTCTCTTTCCGACAAAATCACCCAGTTTCTGGCTGTGTACTCAAATAAGGCACTTGAAAATCTGCTTTACTGTCTGTGAAAATGTAGCCTTAGTTTAACTGCAATTCTTGAATTAGCCTCTTTCTCCCCCTGTCTCCTGATACGCACTTTGGGGGTTTCTCCATCCATGGGCATAAAAGCTGTCTTCATCTGTGCCATGGTAGTTCATCAAATCTGAGTCTATCTTATTCTAACGAGTTAGTGACGACAGCTAGAAAAGTTACTCTGGATCATGCTTACTTAAAAGAGCTCCAAACTGTTGCAATAGCTTTTCTGTTTTCTGTGGCCTATGCAGAAAATTAAGATGCTATCTTAAATATTTGTTGAATGCCTTGTTTGGTGGCATCATGAGGCACCTAATTCATTTACCAGAACCATGTTAGTGTATGCAACCTTCTTAGTAAGGAAATTGCTTTGTAGATACTGCCTCCAAAATATATGTAACTTTTGCTGGATCCAAAAAAGACTTCCCTGTATCTTCCTCAAATAATTTGATGGAGGTGTCACACTGTTTCTCTTCAAGCTACTTCTGTAAGAATATCCAAACTCTTGTTGCCTTTTTACCTATAGTTTTTAAAAGAGTAACTTCAGGCCAAAGTTAATTATTACTTTATGAAAATGTAACCGAATCATTACAGAAGAGCAACTTTTACCAAGCACTTGCCCTAAGGCCAACAAGTTTCAACATTCGATAGTTCATAGATATATAATTTAGGAGAAAGTGTTTCTGGAGCAAAATGGGCAAGTAGTATTTAGACTATTATTAGAATCATTATATCACTGTCATTGGTCCTGGGGTTGCCAGGCCTTTTCTGATTATCAGATGCAACAAATGACGTCCAATTTTATTGACCAGTTTGGCTTCAACGATGAGAAGTTTGCTGACCAAGATGATATCGGCAAGTGAGTATTTTAAAATTTAATGTCTGCCTTTTTGTTTTCCATTTGTTTGTGTTGCAATGGTTAGTGGCTGTCTCTCTAGTTATAATCTGTGTATAGTCAGCTTGTTCATTTTCCAGTTACACATTTTGTGCACTCATAAGAGGAATTTTCCCTTTAAATTATGCCTCATGTCTAACGCCTCTATCCCTAGCATTTATGAAGCAAACTCTTCTTATGACTGTCACTAAAATAATAGACCAGAATGCTCACAATGTTGATTTCTCTCTCTGAAGCCTCTTTATCCCAATCCAGAGTACTGTGTTCTGAATGCACTGTGTACCAAGTTTCTGATTAAGTTTTCTTTTCATAGAAAATTGACATAACCAACACAACTTCTGTGGGGTTCTGTATGGTGCTAATCCATATGGTGTAATTTTTGCATAAGTGAAGGTTGTGAACATACACCTGATTAATTTAGCTTATCCTTTGAGTTCAATAATATTACTAGATTTGATTGGTACTATCAGTTCATTATATTTTAAATGTGTGCCCTTGGAGGTTTGGAACAGGTAAGAACTTGCCCAGTTTTAAAATGTGAGTTAATTTATGTACTGTAGCTGGATCTCTTCCTTGTGACTGGCTGCAAGCATATGCACCAATTGTTTTGTTTTCATATCTGTTTATGGAAACAGTGAAACCCCCCCCCATTACTTCCCAAATAGTAAAGGAAAATGGTTAGTTCCCTGTTTGGTGTGAGAGTGTCCGCTGTGTGTTCTATCAGTCCCATTTGCCAAAGGCAGAGATGAGTGGAAAGGAAAAATTGTACCAGAGCATCCACCATGTTGGATCACTGGGGAAACCGAACTCAAAAGAAAGAAGGACAATCTGTCTAAAGGGGGACAAGAAAACTCAGTGCAATGTTGCTCATCTGAAACGGGTGCATTGCTTTCAGTCAGCCACCAGATGGCAGAGCAGCATAATTCAAGCCAGTGAGAATCATTTTTAACATCTGGTGATGCAATCTGTACAAGCCAGGGCTCCATAGATCAGGTAAAGGCTGCTCAAAGGCCTACTTTAGATCCTACTAAATGCATCTTCCTTTTTCAATAAGAATTTGTTGAGAAGTTTAGAATCCCTATTTTCTGATTGATTCTCATAGAATGTTCCTAATAATAACATTAATAATCCAAGCATCAGAATTCATAGCAGATGCCACCCTGGGCTCAGTATATCGCTCTACAAAGACCAGAGTAACTAATGGTGGTGATCAGACCCTCTCTGTGGCTAAAATAGTGGAGCATGTACAGTAATTCTTTCATCTTACGCACATTTGAGTTGCATGTTTTCAGTTATATGCAGTTGGCTGAAATTGCACAAGTCAATTCCCAAGCAAGGCAGAGAGCTTAAAAGCTCTTTTCATGCCAGGTCTTCTTTGCGAAAGGTGCGTTCAAGCTCTCCACCTTGCTTGCTCAGCATGCCAGTTCTGGAAGGCCATGGGATGTTCTCTCGAGATTTCACATGAACATCGCTGGCCTTCTAGAGCCAGTGCATCATATGGGCCTTGCCCAGCAAGCAAATCAGAGAGCTAGCTTAAAAGCTCTTTTTGTGCTGGGTAACCCAAGCAGACTTTGAATGAAAATAACTTTTATGCTCTTGACCTTGCTGGCTGGGGGAAGTCCACTTGGTGCACCAGCTTTGGGAGTATGTGGGTGCTCTTTATCTCTCCTTCCACCCGCTAGCTTCAGGGCAGCTTCAAGAGTTTAACTATATGCAGTTTTCATGTATACATGTAAACCTTGGTACTGAACCCCTACGAAATAGGGATTGCTGGTACATTCTCTCCAGTAGTAACCATTTGTCACAGGAAACTGCCTTTAACCAAGTCAGTCAATTGGTCTGTCTAGTTCAGTGTTGTTTGGACTTACAATGGCCGTACGTTGGTATGGTAGATCAGTCTACACAGCCATTAGCATGAGAAGCCAAACACCTGTCCTCTCCACTTTTCATCTGGCGCCTCTGCTGCTCTATCCACCAAGGTTCCTATCCCCCAACATCTGTTGAGCAGCCATGTGGTCTTTAACAAGCAGTAGACAGCCACCTATCTCACCCAACCCATCCAGCATCATACAAGGCTCTTCCACAACCCACAGTGGATGTCTCTCATGCCAAGCAAGAGAATGGAACATTGATTACTTACTGTGAAGCTTTATTCTTGTTTGGCATGTGAAGCAATCCACTTCCTCACCTGTACGTACTCTGTCATGCATGCACACAACTGAACTAGATTACTACTCTTCTGAATTTATATGGGGTCAGGGTTACAAAATGATTTTGCTACAAGTTATCCATGGAATGCAACTGAGGAGAAGACGGGGGGGGGGGTCCATAAAGAAAAAAATATGGTCACATGTCTTTGCCTAGAGTAAATGGGAGAGATGCAGTCCACAGTGAATGCCTTTGCATGCCAAACATACAGTAAGTTATCGCTGTGCTGCTTAATTAAGTATCTGGAACTGACAAATTAAAGTGCTTTAATACTTCGTTTAAAGAAGGTGGGCACCCTTAAATCTATTCATCATTTAATCTTTTCCTTGATTAGAATATTTGATTTGACGGCAGTTTTAGCATGGTTATCTATAAGTTTAGGTAACTAATAGTGAGGATTGTTTTCCACAATACTATTTTTGTTTGTTTCTTCAGCTCTGTGAGCCTGTGACAGAGGTCTTGGCTCCTTTTTTGGATGTAACGAGTCAAAATCCTCACAAGTTTAGTAGTAGAAAAGAATGTATCAGTTTCATGAGATTATAAAATGATGTGAACTGAAATAATTCAGGGGTCTGTGTGGAATGCCATTTATTCTCTGTTTTAGTGTATAAATTTGTACTTTGTTCACAGTGTTTCTTTTGATCGCGTATCAGACATCAATTTTACCCTCAATACAAATGAAAGTGTAAGTATATTCTTGCAGCTATTGTAAAATTCAAAATGGATGCTATTTGTTCACATTCTCTCTATGTGTGAGTGGAGAGGCCCTGCCCTTTTTGGTGGCATTGTTTGTAAAGAGGAACATTTTAAGAGATTTTTTTGTGGCTTTCTGTCTTGACACTGCAGTGATTCAAGCATCTTTATCAGGAAACATATTGATGGGTAGGGGTCCATAATTTTGGTCACCATGATGAGTGTTCTGCCACCCAATCTTGGAGCTGAAGGAGACAGTTGGGCTTGGCCCTGCTCTTGTGTTGCACTTTCAACATGCTCAGAGGAAGCCCAGCATAACAATAGAGATGTTCTGCGCCCCCTCCCCAACTGCAAGATGAGGTAGAAACCTGGAGCTGCTTTTGATGTGGTGCATCTAAGCTTCTTGCAGCACCTTGGAAGCAGAGTCACAGTGCATTTCTAGGAATTAGTCCCCCACCATCTGCTCCCCAGCTTCACATTTGGTGCTGGCAAGAGCATGGGGTTGTCTCTGACCTCAGTATGCATATCAAAGGTGTCAAGTTGGGGAAAGAACCTTGTACTTGGGGGGGGGGGGGAGGCAGAATCCTAGCAACCACATGTTCATTGACTAGTCAGTTCATTGGTCAGCCAGAATTTATCAACCCTGTTGATAAGCTTTCAAGAAGAATGGAGTTGTGTCCCTCAGCCTCACAAGAGACTAGAAATGGTTTTAACAGGTGCAGATTTAGGGGCATGTTGGTGAAGCAGCATCCAAAGTGCATCAGCTGTTAACTGATGGAATGCATTGCCAGAGTGGGGCAGATTAACTCATGGAAAGTCCTTGGTATTCTCAGGATGGCTCTGTGTAGGTTTCTTTGATGCTGTAAAACTATTGGAGACCTAATCTTGGGACGGAATTGGTCTTGGCCCTTTTTAGTTTTATTAATTAACATTAAGAGCACTTCTTTCTGGTATATGGTCATTTCCCATTTGTTCTATTGTTTTCAGATACAGTGAATGCCCAGCCAGAGTAATAAAGGTAGCTAATGTGCTATGGCAGAGACAGTGAACTGGCAGCCCACAGGCTGGGTCTTTTTTGTGGCTCTGCTATGAACTCTCCTAGTCAGATCAGGAGTGTTAGCTGTTTTAAGTTGAGGCTTCCCTTGTGTTCCAGAGGAAAACTTGCCCCATCTCTTAATTGCAGTGAGGACTAGAGAAAATACATGTGCTGCTTCTCCCTTGCAAGTACTCGTCCCAGGAAATGAGATCAACCCAGAGTCCTCTGGGAGGGATCTTGCATTCCCAGAGGATGAGGGCACCTGTTGAAGTGAAAGCAATATGCAAGTCTTCCATGCTGCTTTCACTCAGCTTGGCACCAATCCTTGATACCAATGCAATTTTTGGGGGGGGGGGGCACTCATTCAGTGAGACAGTGGTTGCCCCGTTTCTTTGGAAGGAGAGGTCATAGGAAGTCTCCAGTGTGGCATAATCAACCAGTTTAAAGTGATCAACTACCTATGAGCTGGTGATATTATGTTCTGGGAATTTCAATGCTGAATTTAAGGAACAACAGCAGAGTAGTCTGACGCTATCTGAATTTTGCTTTAAACATGGAACAAAATACTTTCTACCGGAAGCCTATCTGTTCTTTCCAGTTTGGGGTATGAATATTAATTGTATTGGGTAACACTACAGAGTTGTTGCTTTTGTTTTTTTAAACATAATATAGATAATGACTAGCCACCTAAATGTGATATTCAGTGTTCATGAGTGGTGAATTTAGTCTTTGTAATTTATTTGCTTTTTATGATGATTAGGGCAATATTGCTTTGTTTGAGGCGTGCTGTAAGGAGAGAATACAGCAGTTTGATGATGGTGGTTCCGATGAGGAAGATATCTGGGAAGAGAAGCATATTGCTTTTGCACCAGAATCTCAGAGAAGATCCAGGTAACTTTAAGATGGCAGAGAATATGTTTTGCCTCTAATTAAATCTAATCCAAAAACTAACAGATTTACCTATTTCAGCACTGATAAGCTTGTGCCAGGTGCTTTTAGGAAGAGTAATGCAAAGATGAATATATTACATTCCAGCAGTAATCTGGATGATATTCTTATCCCTATGCTACTATTGTCTTCAACTGGTTAAGTCAGGCTTGTGTCCTGATCCAAAGTGGGTCATAACAGGAGCACTACCACCATGAAAGTATATGGTAAAAAATTAGGAAATAGGGCCTTGAATTCATGTTTGGGTTAAAAGTGGGTTCTGAGTCTGAGAAGGTCGAAGATACCTGAATTAGGTATGCAAGTGACCTAATTCACATGTCACAGTAAACCATAATTAATGTTTTGCCGGAATACAAAAATTGATCCAGCTTCATTTCTCCCCTCTAGCCAGCAAGAGCCATGATCCCTGGCTTAGTGTTACATCCCAACTAGAGATTGTTTTGTTTGGTGGGAATTTTGCCATTAACAGTGGGAAAGTTTAGATTCTGTGGTTGTCTTTTGTGTCATCAAGGCAAAAAATGGCAAAAAACAAACAAACCAACCCAAACCCCTCTTGGGTGGTAGAAATAATATTTCTGTTTGTGTCTGTTCTTTTTGTTTTGTTTTTTTAAAAAGCTCAGGCAGTACAGACAGTGAGGAGAGTACAGATTCTGAAGAAGAGGATGGAACAAAGCAGGACTTGTTCGAGTCAAGCACCAATACAGAAGACAAGATGGAAGTAGATTTGAATGAAGGTAGGTAGTTTTTATGCCATTGCTTCTTGCTCACTTTAAGATACTGGAAGTGGAAATCTCAGACAAGCATAATTCTATTAAGGAAGGGCACTTCCAGACTGCCATTATTTTCAAGTGAGATTCCTTCGCATACCAGTAAACTCTGCTTGTGCAATTAAAGTTTATTGGAGCCTGCTTCCCCAAAACATCAAACTTTTTGAAGTAAGTAAAGTGATGGGGTAATGCAATGGAAAGTGTGGAAATAACACATTATTTGATGCAATGTCATCTTAACCTTCTCCCCAACAAACAAATCAGAGTGAATGCTCATTAAACAGCCAACATTGTCTAATTTCCCTGCAAGACAAATCAGGATGAATGATCAAAAATCAGGTTGTCCAGAAACACTCAAAAGTGAAACAGAACTTCCCTTCTTTTTTCTGGGATAAATTGACCATAATAAGCAATAGTATATCAAACACATGGTGGCAATTAAAATGCCAGTGTTGAGCACAGATGTGTGACTAAAGCTTTGGGGTTGAAACAAGGCAAGTCTGAATCAAAGCCTCAAATATTTGTTGAACCAGTTAAACCTTAGAATCGTTCTGCCTTGAGCTAAAGGAAACATTCAGACAAACCTTTGGAATAGGAAACATATTTTGGAGGACTGAGGGTTACTAGGATTGGAGAAATCTAAAATCCAGAGGGTTTTGGAATGCAATATTCTAATATTGTACTTTTGAAATCATATATGTTCCTTAATGAGGTGTGCATTGTTTTAAGTTGCCCAAGGAATTCCCAAATCTGTTTTAATCTTAATATTTTAAGTCCTAGTCCTCTGGCAGTTTTTTGCTTTCTTAGTTTTTTGCTTTTTAAAAAATGATAAATGTATCAATCTTTCCAGCACCTAACTGGTCAGCTAACTTTGATGTTCCTATGGAAACAACACATGGTACGAATCTGGATTCTGTTGGGTCTGACGTTTGGAGCACAGAAGAGCCGATGCCAGCAAAAGAAACTGGCTGGGCCTCCTTTTCAGAGTTCACATCTTCACTAAGGTAGGAAAGTACTGTGTTGCTTCAGGTCTTGTGAATCAAATGGAATTTAATTTTGAGTGAAAGCGCTGATACTCTTTTCATGAGCTAAGCTGAAAATTGAGGGAGTTCTGAGTCTGTGAGTGTAGGGATTTGGTTTTAAGCAGACCTTGAATTGAAAAGCTTCATTCCCAGAGAGCCTTTTTAAAGCTGCAGTTTAATTTTATTACGGGAAGTCAAAATGTTTATATGTATCTCTGAATTGATAAGAGAGCTATAGGGAGAACTATGGGGTGGGCAGGGGGAGACATAAGTGCAGGAATGTTGTCTCCTCACTTGGTTATATTTGTTCTGTTCTGGCATTTGAGAATTGCTATAGAGTACTCAAGTCAGCAGCCCCAAAGCAAATATATGGGGAGTGAAAACATTTTCTCTTGTCAACTGCTCACCAAAAAGACACAAATTACTTTATTTTTGGTCGCAGCACCACTTGCAGTATCTTCTCCTCTGTAACATGGTGCTTTTTCAGCTCTCCAGCTATTTCTATGTTTCTGTGATTGCAATATGTAGAAGTCAAATAATTTAGGTTCTCTGCTCACGTTGCAGTCTTTTCCCTTCATATCCTAATTACAACAGGGAGAGTTGAAATTATAAATGATTCTTTAGCTTTCAAATAGACATAAACTCCCATAAACTCGTATACATTGATATGTGTTCCATTTCCTTTTATTCCCTTTTGATTGCACATGAATGTTTTCTAGAACTCTCAAATTGTCAGCACAAAATGTTGAGGCATCTACTCACATGATGCAGAATGGGCAGACTGCTTAACCAATCTAAAATATAGTTCCAACATACTTACTTTGATAAACACTAAAAATTGAATTCATCAAAGCTTTCGTTTTCTTTCAAAGTCCAAAAGATTCCTTAAGAAGTAATTCACCCGTAGAGATGGAAACCAGCACAGAGCCCATGGATCCTCTGAGTGCAAATGTAGCATTTGCAACGCAACCAGAAGGTAAAAGCACTTAAATAATGCAGACACACATATGGCTGTATATGCACTTGATACTCCATTGTTTATCATTACTTGCACAAATCACAGTGAGCCTCTGGTTCATGTGTTTGCTCCTCCTGTGTGGCTGGCTGCTGGAAGAATTTTGGGAGCTTTTAGTTGTAATTACCTGCTGTTTGCCATATGTCTAGTTTAAACAAGCCAGGTTTGAAACAGACCAGGGTTAGTGTTAATCAGTTTATAATGCTAGCCAACAGGACAAATGGCAAATAACTGAAAGTAAAAATAATATATTTTTTTTTACATCCTCATCCCAGCTACATGTGTGGAGGGAAAGGGCTCTGTGGCTTATGCACATCAGAATAAAACTATGGTTTTTCATGATGTACAAACACATCAATTGTGTAAATAGGATAAGCATGTCTTGCTTTCTAAAATAATGGAAATTGAAACTATGCCACTGAATTTCTTCCAAATTACATCACTGATGGATATGTAAGAGGTATTAAAACCCTCTGATGTGGCTTCAAATGTGATTAGCTAGCTATTGTAAGTGATCCAAATTGCCAAATAGACTAGAAAATGGAGGTGGGGTTGTTAATATAGAAAATTAAACACTCTATTATCTACCGTTTATTATCTAAACGATCGTGTTTCTATTTTGTGATAATGTACAACTGTAAAAATGGCAAAAAATACATTGTTCCAGAATAAAAATCAGTATTAGTTCCTGAAGCCTTTTCAGCTGTTCAAATTTGTATTTACAGCTGCAGGAAGCATTGCAATGGAGGCTGGTTCTGATGGAGAAGATGATGTAGAAAATGCAGACAAGGTGACTGAAACAGTAATGAATGGCAGTATGAAGGAGACCCTTAGCCTTACTGTAGATGCTAAAACTGAAACTGCTGTCTTCAAAAGGTAAGAGAACACTATGGCTTGATTCAGAGCATGGGTTTTGATCATTTTAATTTTTTAAATGTTGGCCTGGCATGCCATCTTTCATTTTAAAAGCATTTAAAAACAAATCCATGGCAAAACAGAGAACTTCCTACAACAAAATTAAAGATTTTAAGTGTGATTTGATTGTAGCCACCAGGTGTAATGTTTAGCATATACCTTTGTTTTGTGGATTTCAGTGACCAGATTTTTTTGGGGGGAGGTTTTTTTTAAAGAAATTTTAATCTGCTGACATATGAGCTGCTGGATCCTGCATCTTCTGTCTCTTAAATTTGTCTGTTGCCTTTTTATTTCTTATTTCCCTCCTAATGTTCTAATTATGTTGTAAGACACAACAGGCATTTTAAAAGAAAGACAGGGCATACATTTACTAAATAAAATATTTGGTCTCCTTAACTGAAAGCAGTTGGCATAGTATGCAGCTTATCACTAGCAAAGCCTGGTCACAGAATCCAGTTCCATATCTGAATTATTTGTTGCTTTAGAAAAAGGATACCACCACCATTTTAAAGTTGTGTGCAAATGTTATGCATGTTAGTGGAACATAAGAGAGTGACGAGGCTGACCCTAAAACACTTCCCAAAAATGGTTGTTCTTAAAATGGAAACCCCGTCGCACGCGGTTGACTAGTCTCTCAAGTTATCCTTGCTAGTTTGTCTTCTGGCCAGAACAGTTTTGTGCTCTAGCATATTCTCTTCTATCAAAATAAGCTGCTCATATTGGCAATTGCACTTTTAGTAGGTTTTCACTGGCAAAATCCTTTCATCCTGTTACACAGCCACTTTATTTTCCTTTATTGTTGGAGAAGGATGTCCAGATGCTAGAGCTTTCTCAGTGTTGCTGTCCAATCTGGTATGATCTCCCTTCTGAGGAACATGTGACACTGATATGGTGTATTATTTGGTGCTGAGTAAAGATGCACCTTTTGGCCCAAGCTTTTTGTGGGGGCTTATTTACTGTTTCTTGCTCATTGTTTATATGAAGAGTTGGCTGAACCCGATGGCTGTGTGTGTGTGTGTGTGTGTGTGTGTGTGTGTGTTCATATAAATGTGTGTCAGATATAGGATGGGTTTATAAATGGCGAGATAGGTAAATAATTAACTACAATTTGTTCTTGAGGCAGGGCTTTTGAAAATGAAGCAAGCATTGTTCCTTTTGTGGAAGTGACCCCCTCTTAGTTGCTACTGTCCAGTCTTCTCTAAGACACAACACCTTTTTTTGGTGTTGCTCTCCATTTCAAATTTGATTCAATTTTCTGACAGGAATTTTAGCATCATGACAACATTTTCAAACATTTACTTGGCTAAGTTCAAGCGCAGTGCAGGATTACCAAATAGGCAGAGTAGGCACTGGCCTAGGGGCCCCATGACAATGGATCAAAATAATATTGATTTGATCTTGAAAGAAAGTTACAACCAATCTTCCCTAGTTCAATGTCATCCCACTAGAGCATTCACACGACAGGCCCCCCAAGATTTCGACTACCTAGGGACCTCCACAGGGTTTAATCCGGCACCGTTCAAGTGAATACGATTTCATTTTGAAGCAACACGGTTGCTTAGGCTTGAGAGAGGAATTTGACCTCCAGCACATCACACCTTGGGAGGCGCACTTGCATCGCTTTTCAGTCCTTTTTGTGGCTCCCCCCACCCCTGCAGCTTGGCGGCTATGGTGTGGCCTTCACTTTCTTATGCAGGTGGGATAAGTGCTCAGAAAAAAGGAAAGTGTCTCCTGCTGTCCTGAAGAACAGAAATTGACACCAAGATGACAAGGAGTGGTTTAAGCTGTTCTATATGACCTCCGCATTTTCATCGTTAGCCACTAGTGGCACCAAGATCTCTTTGATGATTGGGTCACTGCCAGTTCAGACACCGTAAATATATGTGAATTATTATTTTCTTTCCCATTGTGGATCACTTTATCGCCTATTCATCCACTTTAGATTGATACTTTTGAAGCTGCATCCAGGCCCCACAAATAACTCAGAGATGCCTTTTAAATAAAAGGATACATTCTACTCATGTAAAAACACGCTGATTCCTGGACTGTCCGCAGGCCGCATTTAGAATGCGATTGGGCCGTATCCGGCCCCCGGGCCTTAGTTTGCCTACCCGTGTAGTTTTACACTGTTTCTTTTAAAATTCAAAGATTTGACTCTCAGGTTCACCATGTCTCAAACTGAGCTTTCTCCATATGAAAGGGACAAAGTTTGCTTAATTTCCATAAGCCTTCCCTGAAGGTTAAGTTGTAGGAGCCGATGCCAGTCTGGATCCCCTTCATCCAACAATGATAAGGAACATTCATGGTCAGCTGAATGTTCTTATATTCATGTTTGCGTTAATCATGGATGCCATCTTGTTTTGCCATAAATACATCTGAAGGTATAGCTGAATGTACAGTTGTGCAAATTAATGATTTGCTTAGCTAAGCTATTTATTTTTATTCTGTCAGCATCCCACTTTGCTGTTGTTCTGTGTTTTGCTCTTTTCTTTATTTAAGGGCTGCTTCATTATAGTATTTTGTACTAAAGTACAAATACCTGAAGATACACGGGTATATATTAAGTTATAAAGAGTGCACATGTGAGAATTACGCTTCTCCCCCCCCCCCCCAAAAAGTGAGTGGGGACTGGGAAAGGATATCCACTTAGATATTTTATACTTTTTTTTCAAAAGTTGTACTCTATCCTTTTCTTTTGGAAGCTGAGAACAATTTATTCTATACTGCTTATGTATCTGCTCACAGTTTCTAATCTAGATTGAGGCCTAGTACAAACAAGTGGGTAGGGGAAGAAATATTGAGTCCAGATTGTACCACTTCAGACTGCAAGTTTGGGCTCACACTTTAGAAGACTCACGTAATGAACCATGACTTTTTTGGCTGCTGCATAAATAGGGCTTAATCCAAGGGCTATTTTTTCTAGGAGTTTCTTAATGGTCTTTTTTTACATTCCTTTTCTGTTCTTTCCCCCCCTCCCCCTCACTTTTGGCTTCAGAGTGTTGAAATCCTATCGGTATGTAAAGGATAATGAATGTTTGTTTTTTTCTCCATTTTGGGCACCATGTACATTCTTTATTCCTCTTTTTACTACTCTGTAATCTTACATCCTGCATTTTTTCCAGTCCAGTTCCCTTTTAAGTGAACATAAACTGATGCCAGTGATGAATGTGACCAGAATCCACAACCTTGTGCTTGTTTTCCATGTTTCAATCATATTTCTAAAATTCTACTTGCATGTGACCTCTGGACCCTTTCTACCTAAGCCTCCCACTAATGCATGATGATATCAAATGTTGAAGGCACAAATAAAGCTGTAACCTGTTTCTTTAGTGAGGAAGGAAAATTGTCTACCTCGCAAGATGCTTCTTGTAAATATGTGGTGGAGGAGAACACAGAAGCTGCAGAAGAAAATCCTGTCACTCCGCAGCCTGCTAGCAGCAGTCTGGAACAGAGGTAGCTCTTTATTGCCATATTCCTTTCACTGTGTGGTTTCTTTTACCATTGGAATGAAGGATTTATTTAAGGATATGTATTCTCCCTTGCCAAAAGACCAAAGCTAGCTTATTTGGTATCACACAAGCATTTTTAAAAATTAGTACTGTATCTAAAATTTTAAACCTAAAAAGCAGCATAAGGCAATTATAATAAAGCACCATTACAGTGTTTTAAACAGTAAAAATTCAGACCATCCATTTCAACCAAAGGCAAATTGCAATTAAAATATATTTAAAAGCGGAGAAGGAAGAATATGTGGACCACAGTCCCAAGAACCTTATAGCTTTTATTTAACAATGGAAGAAAAACCTTTATGGATGAAAAACTGTTGTGTTGGGTAGAAGTAGTCATGTACTTGTACTCTACCTTTCAGAAGTCCATGATATATATGACAGATACAAAGAAGCAGAAATTGATACAGTGGTACCTCTAGATGCGAATGGGATCCGTTCCGGAGCCCCATTCGCATCTAGAAGCAAACGTAACCCATGTCCGCGCATCTGTACGTGTCACGTTTTGTCGCTTCTGCGCATGGCGTCATTTTGAGTGCGCATGCACAAGCAGCGAAACCTGGAAGTAACGCACTCCGTTACTTCTGGGTTGGCGCGGAGCGCAACTCGAACACGCTCATCCCGAAGCACATTCAACCCAAGGTATGACTGTAATGGTAGCTTTGAAAGATGCTGATTAAACTTCAGGTTAACATTCACTGATTCATGGTCTTTTCTCCACTCCCGTTCTTTTTATGAAAATGAGTGCTTTGGTTGGCACAGCAAGACTAGGAGACAAAAAGTTCTCCCCAAATTTCTGTTTTTTAATGGGAAAAACTCTCTTCTCCTCGGTGTCAACATTTCTGGGAATTTTATATCTCTGTTCATACCTGGGGGTTTGCAAAGAGCCCTCTGCCACTGCCTTCCTGGGGCCCAGTAACTAACATTGAGGGATGGGAAGGAGACAGGTGCTGGTGCTACTCTCCAGACTCTGTTGAGATTTTTTCCTCCTGTCAGGGATGGGAGATGCTTCCTCAAGAATTGGATGCCTCTCCCCCCCCCCCAGGTGTGTTAATGGGCTTTGAAAAGGGAACTGGCCACTCTCAAAGGATGAAGGTGAGCATGGCCTCAGGTCACAGCTTGCCTTTCTCCTGCTTGCAAACATTTAAGCAGAAGCACTGTTTTGTGAGCACCCATACTCAAATATTTGTAAGGCCCACATCAATGTAACTGAGTTGCCTCGACCATCTTTTGTCTTGTAACATGACCATCTGAGCCTATAAGTAGGCCTAAAGGCTGATTCTTTTGATGTCTCTGTGATTGCTCCCCACTTTGGGCTGTATCCCTAGCTAGTGCTTCTCAGAGTAGACCCACTGAACTTAATGAACCTAAGGTAGGTCTACTAACTCTAGTGGCTCTGAGTAGGACTAAACTTAAATACAACCCTTGTCTTATGTAAAGCTTCCTTAGAGCACTGCTGCCAAAATATGTTCATTTCATAGTTTAGAGCAGAGCTTTCCCAACTTTTCATGTTGGTGGCAGTTTTTAGACATGCATCGTTTTGTAACCAGAGGTTAAACTAACCCCTTTCCAGCCCCAGTAGTAGTGCAGAAAGCGTTTGCACAACATACCTACACACTGCAACTAACGTGTTGTGACACACAGTTCGGAAAGCTCTGGTTTAGAGTATGTGATGTGATCACCTTCCTTAAATTCCTACACCGGCCCTCAAACAGCTCAAATTTAGTGCTTTCAAAAGTGGTTCCTCCCATTTTTCTGTTCTCATATTCCACAGTATTTCTGGAATCGAGTAATTCAGGATTGTGGTGCTAGAAAAGCAAAGTGTTACCCAGTGCTTTTTTTTCGGGGGGGGGGGGGAGTGCCAGTACTCACTGCCCAGAAATGGCCATAGGAGGGATAGGCAAGTGTGCAAAAAGAGCTGCTCTGCACATGCTCAGGGAAAGAGGCAGCAGGGCTCCAAGCACCACAACTTTTATCTGTTTCCTCATTTTGCATTTTTTAAGTAATATAAAGTTGCACTGTGTTAATACTTGGTTCCACATTTTTTAACTTCTTAGGACTGATCAACAAGCTCTTCTAGCAGAAGCATCCGTTAATGGCCCTGTATGATATGTGATATTGACTGCTGTTGGCTGAAGAATATGAACTGATATGCAAGGATTTATGTCTCTTGAGGATTTCATCTAGAGTAATTTTGGAGCCAGTCAATGCTGCACTAATTTCGCAAGGGATCAGGACCAGCAACATTTATATTCTAGATTTTAAGACATTGTACAGAAATTCATAAGTGTAAAAATTGCACATTGAGAAATACCAAGAAATTTTTGCGTATGTTTATAATTGTATTGTTCTAAATGATGGGTGGCCTGTGAAATAAGATCTTGCCACCCTAGTAACAAAAGTAGTGATACTATAGTTAAAATGGCTGTAAGAATAGTTTTATAAAAAAGTGAATACACAAATCTAATGTATTTGAGGCATAACTATTTGACAATTAGTGACCAAAGTATTTAGCAGTTTTCATAATATTTCACCCTAAAAATATCTGAAGTCCATGTTTCTTTCAGTTTGGCAAAGAATTGTTCATCTGCAATGCCCTTTAAATGTTTTGGTTTTAGATTTTGAAAAATGATTTTAAAAGAATTTTGGTGTTCAACATTTTACAGCAGATTTTCAATTGGTAATTGTTTTCTGTATTGTTTAAACCAGATCAAAATGTAAGTCTATGGGTAGAGATTTTAAGTATTTATTGCTACAATTTAGTTGACAAATTGATGTTACTGTAAAGCCATATGTTCTGTTAAGTCTTTGTTTGCTTGAAACAATACCTTACAGGTGAAACACTAGAATATTTTTGAAGTGCACATGGCTTGTTGTGTATTTTAAGTGATTCACCTTTTTTAACCCATTCACCAAGATGTACTTTAATTCAGAGCATTATAAAATTAAACATTTTTGGAACAATCTTCATATTTAAAACACTGTAATCCTTTTGACAAATCAACTAAATATAATGAAATGCCCTTGCTGCTCATGTAATTACAGTTCGTGTTTTAAAGGTATATCTTTTAAATATCAAAATTGGGCACTTGAGCATGTTAATTGTTATACTTTCACTGTTTTGATCTGTGTGAAGTTTTTCATTTGTAAGTTTTAAACCAGTTTTTTTTTTCATAACTGGCCTGTGTATATATATATAGTGATTATGGAAACTAATTGTAATTTATAATTTTCTATGTCATAAAATTCCAACCGCCTTCTCAAACAAGCAATATAATGTATATTGCCACATTGTCTGGTGAAAGGGTTAAAGTACTTCACCTCTTGCACTTTTAGATGCAAATCCATTTTTATTTCTTTTCATAGAAAGTTAGTCATTTATTTTTACATCATTTGTTTTCCTGACCAGTATTTAAAAGCCAAAAGGATACTCTAAACAATGGCCAATGACTTATTTTAGAAAGTGTCCCAAGCTATGTGCCTAATACTACATTGCATACAGAAATAAAGACAAATGTATACTGGTACTTCATTTTATTCTTCCCTTATTTTTAGCTTTTCAAAATGCAGTGTTCATGTAAAGTGTTCCCACCTGCATTTCAAATAAACATTTCGCTATATTGGAGGGATCTTCTACATCAAGTAGCAAAACAGGAAGCATGTTGCTGCTTACCTACTGCAAAACAAAAGTGGATGCTGTCAGTTCCAGCTCACTGGTAGTTGATGCTCACTCATAGCATCTTTGCTTTTTTCAAAGAAACTGGAATTCATTTGGTTAGTTATGAGTATTGGCACCTTGTATGCCACAATGGATTTCATCAAAGGTGTGGTGTATTCCCACTCTTCTAAATTGTTCTCCAACTTGTAAATGTTTGCAAAGTGAAAATGTTTACTAGTTGCAGCTGCATCCCCAGGTAATTACACCAAAGTTTTCAGGTGATAAACTTTGCCAAGTGACGAGCAGGATTAAGTATCTCCAAATTTTAATTCCCCCCCCCCCACTGAGTAGTAAGTGAACAGGCCCCTTTTTGCTGTATAAAACACAAACGAAAACTTTCCATTTCAGTATGTTCCTTTCAAAGTGTTGGAGTAAGCTAGAATTGAATTCAGCTCATACTTTTCAGGATGCAAATCTGAGGTAACAATCCTAAACTCAGTGGAATTTACTTTAAAATAAAGATTTATAGGATCAACAAAGTCCACTTAACGGATTACTTGGGATCTTTTTAGTGCATGGGAGATAACGTGCGCTGATGGTTTATCCTTGCTTCAGAGTTGATTAAAAGTATCTGTTTTTTAAATTAAATTACAGGATGCATCTTGTTAAAAAAAAAAATATTCTGTTAATTTATGACTACCGAATCCTGATGTACCTAAAAGGAGCACGCCTTCCCCCCTCCCATGGAGTGAGCATGGCTTCCTTTTGCTTTCATTCCACATGATACGTAGTGGCACAAAATACCTCCCTCTCTCAGAGAGTTTGTTTACCTTCTGAAAACACTTTCAAGTGATGTATATTAACTCCTTTTAAAAGCAATCTGCTCCAAGGATATTTGTGGTGGTTGTAGACAATGTGAATTTGTAACTGTTCACGAGGCCAGCATCAGTGGCTATAAACAGTCAGACCTGTGCATGTATCAAAAGGTAAATAATTCTGAAAACAATATCAATGGGCATTGTTATTGCTGTGTTTATCTGAATTCTATTGAGGCATAAATTAGTTTAAAATTTATTACACAAATTACAACAGCTGAAATAAGATCAGATAAACTAAAAACAGTTTGAACAGTCTAGATTAGCGTGCATACATGGACAGTGCTGTTTTGCCAGCACTTACGTCTAAGCCAAATTTTGTATAACTTTAAACCTTTCACAGAACAAAGGCTAACTAATAAAAAAAAAACTGGCTCCATCAGCAAGCTGATATTTAACACTTAAGCTTGTTTCTCTACAAAACCTCATATCCTTGCTCTCTGGTGCTGTAACATGACATGTATTTCTCATTATTTTTTCACTTTGGGGTTTTTTGAGCTTAAATATGTATACTCCTGTAAAAGAGAAAATTACATGGTCAAATGTCTCAGCTACATTTTCCATACAGTATAATAAACATCTAATTTAATAAATGAATTATTACAATTACTAGATTACTAGACACTTGTTTATTTTCAGACTAGTCACCTGGTAGTGAAGTGAGATCCATCAGATTTAAGTAGGTGTGACTTTTTATATATATACCCAAATAAAAGATTTGAAACTGATCAATTATCACATTGTTGATAAACCAGGACCTTTTGAATCAGTCTCTCTTGTTTCCCCCCTACATATCTAAAACTCAAGGATGGAACATACTGCAGCTACTTATGCAGTCTTATCAGGAAAGCGGATGGTGGAATCATAGACTTGTAGAGTTGAAAGGGACCCAAGGACCATCTAGTCCAGGGGTAGTCAACCTGGTCCCTACCGCCCACTAGTGGGCATTTCAGGATTCCAGGTGGGCGGTAGGGGGTTCTACGGCACATGTTACTGCAGCACTGGTGGGTGGTAAGGAAATTGTACCATCAAGAAAGATGCGTTGGTTGGCAGTAGATATAAAAAGGCTGACTACCTCTGATCTAGTCCAACCTATTCAGTTGATGGCAGTCTCATTTTATGGAAGGCCTCCTATTAACAGCCCAAAAAAGAGAACCGTGCTACACTACCAGACTTTAGATACTTTGGTCACTAAGAACCCAAAGAATATTTTGCATTATTCCACTTTATGAAATTTTTATGCCTGCATTTATACTGTGGAGTAAGTCACACTGAGTTCAGTGAGTCTTACTCCTAGGTACAGGAGGAAGGGGTGGGAAACTTGTGGCTGCCTAGATGATGTTGGACTCCCAACGCCTATTAGACCTAGGTAGCACAGCTAATGCTCAGGGATAACAAGAGTTGCACTCCAGTGACACTGAAGGCACAGATTCATCATATAGCATTGCAGGCTCAATTATTTAAGTTTACACATCCTGCATTATAGAAACCTAGTATTTCAATTTTGCTAGTTGCCATTACAAATAAGCAATTGTCTTAGTAATTTAACATGCTGGCTTGAATTCCCTTTGCATAAGCAAGCACTGCAGTAGTTTCCAGTTTGAATAATGCCTGCCTCCTAAATGTGGTATTTCATGTATTTATTATCTCAAATGAATTGTGTGTTAAATGTTGACATTGTGTCCAGAAAGTACCCTGCTCTGAATTAAACATTTCAACTTGCCTCTATCCCACTGTTCTTCTAACTAAAGGAATGACCCTACATTAGCTTTGCAATGTACTCCCTGGTGTGGCTCTGCTGGTGCACAAATGCATCTTGCTGCTGCCTTGCCCCTCCCTTTCTTTTCCGCCGAACTGCTCTTGCATGAGACTGCTGTATTAAAAATAATATCATATGCCCCTACAGGTATAGAAGGCAAGAAAGAAAAAGGGGAAGAACGGAAACAGGAGCCTTTCATGCAAGCAACTCCAAATCCTTATTTGGTTTGGAGCAACACCCAAGGTGTAAGAATCAAATTTGGTTTACATTTAATATACACTTATACTTACCAAATCAGAGTTTATTGTACTTGGACTGGAAAGATTCATTCCAAAAACATGTCCCAAGGCAGCTGTAAAGTTTAAAGGGCTTTAAAACTTGCATGAATTTTGGGGAATTAAAAAAAACCCTATACAATATTAAAATACAGAACTTTTTCAAATTTATCTTGTTTACATTCGCCCGTTATTTTGTAAATTTTCACAGGAAATTAAATCCCTGTAAGAAGACTTTAACTATCCTGTTTATTGTGGCTGAATCCAGTGTGTCCCATCTAGGAATGGACAGGCTTCTTTCATTCATGAAAGGAACTGAGATCCAACAGAGGAGGCACGCTAGAGGAGGGGAGGCAATTCTGGCCAATTCCTCCTCCTATCTCCCATGCAACTCCTATGATGAGTACTGCCAATTTTATGTCCTCCCTCCCTGCTCCATTCTCCTCTTCCAGCATGGCTGAGAGTTTGAGTTTCATACCAGGTCGCCGAGATGAATGATAGTGGCCCTCAGTGCTGCTTGAGGATGCTGCAGGGTTCTTTCGTGCTCCTTGCTCTGAACTTCGTACAACCAGCAGTTTTGTTGATGATGCAGTGCCTTGTACCTAGAATATTGCCATGGTAATTGTTATTTTTGAAATTAATTCATCTGAGCTTAATACAAAGATGGAATAACACCTCATCCAGGCAGCAGCCTTCTTCATAGCTTCTACATAAAAGTTAAATTAAGCTGAGCACAATAATGGCTCAGTACAATTTTAAATTTAATTTTAATAATACTCAATAAGGGGAGCCACAACTCACCCTCTCAACACACAAAATTATCAAGAGGCATGTTTGGGCTTAATATTTCCAAATACTCTCTTACTACATTTTTTCAAGACGCAGTAGCATTATATCCCACCCTTGTACCCCAGACTCTCATGAATTTTATGATTTTTCCCCAATTAGGATTTTTGTCTAAAGCCTTTTTTGTACTTCTGTAAACCCTGAGTTTCCTCTGAATCTGCTAATGACTTACTCTTGTGTGTGGATAAGTAAAATTTTTGTCACACAAGCTTCCCTGACTGATGCTATCCCTCCAGTTGCCAGAGAAAGGCACAGCAACAATCTTCTCATGGCTGTTCCTGGAAATAAAATGGCTGAGATGTGCTCAGCAGTGACAAACCAGAACTGAGAGGCATGACAGGAGAGAAGCCCTCAACTCAATAAATGACACATAACATGTCAGAAACAAATTCAAAAAATTTCCACTTTGAAATAGGCTTTGGCATTTTCACATCTATTAATTTCCCTAGCAGTAGAAAATCTGCATTAATAAAGGTGGGGGAGAAGGTCTAGGGATTTTAATTTCGGGTGTGAAATGGTTTTTTCTTTTCTTACAAATTTTATTGTCTTCCAAGACAAATACATGTACAGCTGTTAATTTTCGTGTGCAATAGTTTTCAAGTTGTGGGGGTCCAGATGTTTTCCCTTCAGGAAATACCACTGCTGTGTTTTAGAGACAAGGTGTTGCTGTGGTCTAAACCACTCAGCCTCTTGGGCTTGCTGATCAGAAGGTCGGCAGTTCGAATCCCTGTGACAGGGTGAGCCCCCGTTGCTCGGTCCCAGCTCCTGCCCACCTAGCAGCTCAAAAGCACGCCAAAAAGTGCAAGTTGATAAATAGGTACCGCTCCAGCGGGAAGGTAAACAGCATTTCCGTGCACTGCTCTGGTTTCGCCAGAAGCAGCTTAGTCATGCTGGCCACATGACCTGGAAAAACTGTCTGCGGACAAATGCCGGCTCCCTCGGCCAGTAAAGTGAGATGAGCACTGCACCCCCAGAGTCATTTGTGACTGGACTTAACTGTCAGGGGTCCTTTACCTTTGCCTTACATTTTAGAAAATCACAGAAAACATTATGCCCCCAATCTAACTATGTTTACAACAGCATGCATTTTTGCATGCAGATTCAAACCCTAGAACACACTACAAAGTAGCTGTGGCTGCTATCAAGTGGCAGGAAGCACATTTCTATGTACCAGATACAGCTAAGGATGCGGTTGCAGAAACTTGCTTACCTGCATGCAGTTAATGTTGCAATGAGAGGCAATCTATGGATTGTGGTTTAACACATGTTGTGAACATTCATTCAAAGATATCCATGATATAACTAATAACTGTGACACAAGTTCCTTATCCAAGCTGTTTTCTAAATTTGGGTGTGTGTATTTATTTATTTATTTATTTATTTAATTTCATTCCGTACAAGCCAACAACTGTCCCAATGTAACACTAAAATAGAACAGCTCTGGTGACCATTTTGTTTTGTTTTAAAAAATACTTGGAAACACCAAAGACTAACTCTTTTCCTCTTCTTTCCCCTCTTCCCAGTGCTGAAGATATACTATGAATTAGTTAGAGGGCAAACATCCTTACCTGATGGCAGGTTTTAGGTAAAAGAAATGGCGCATAGTAACGCTGCCCTAGTTGACAATCTAGAACAGTTCCGTGTACAAGAATGACCTCATCCATACTCCCATCAAAAATGTCACATTTGGTGTGGTTTGGTACATCCAGCAAATAAATATTAGAAAGTTGCACACACATCTTGTAATTCCAGTCCTACAATGAAAAGTCATATGATACAGTTTCTGCAGTTGTTTACAGAAGTTGAAATATGATATGAGTATAGTGGCTTAAACTTTAAATAGCTCAAAGAAAATCAGTCTAGAATTGGTAAGTTTATATTTACATTTTATTTAGTGGTGCTGTTAGGCTTTCTGTTTTATACTGTTGCATATGACAATGACTTGGTAAATGAAGGTATGCGTACTTACCTTCATTATTTCCTTGGCCTGTTCGCTAAGCAAGTAAATTATGTAAAAGATTGCCCAGCATAAGCAGTTAGTTTTCAAGTTAATAGTTTTGAATGTATTCTACTTAGTTATCCCCTCATTATGCTTTTATTAAAAAGGTAAAGGTAAAGGACCCCTGACAGTTAAGTCCAGTCACAGACGACTCTGGGGTTGCGGCGCTCATCTTGCTTTATTGGCCGAGGGAGCCGGCGTACAGCTTCCGGGTCATGTGGCCAGCATGACTAAGCCGCTTCTGGCGCAACAGAACACCGAAACCAGAGCAGTGCATGGAAACGCTGTTTACCTTCATGCCAGAGCGGTACCTATTTATCTACTTGCACTTTTTGGCGTGCTTTCGAACTACTAGTTGGCAGGAGCTGGGAACAAGCAACGGAAGCTCACCCCGTCGTCGGGATTCAAACTGCCTACATTCTGATTAGCAAACCCAAGAGGCTCAGTGGTTTAGACCACTTTTATTAACAAAGTTTAAAATGGAAGTTTTACACAACAAGCCAGTCAGACAATCTAAAATGATGAGCAAACAAATCCACACCTCTACACAACCTTGATTACACCATTTCAGCTGTAACAACACTTTAGTTATCTACTATGTGTAACAACCTTGGTGTGCCATCGTATTAACCCAATTATTTAATCCAAGACAACAACAAAAATCACATATTCCATTTTACTTTTCCTTTATTGTATGTCAGTTTTAGACATTTTAATGCCAATCAACATTTCAGTTCAAACTCCATAGTTGATTGAAGTTATGCTTTTTTCTAGTATTCCAACAACCATAAGCAAGTTATGAATTAATTAAAGTCTAGTCATGGTCTAACTCCTCTAGACAATCCAGTATAGAATAGAACTGGGGAGACAATAGGTTCAAATCCCCATTCAGTCATGAAGCTTACTGAGGATGACCTTTGGCCAGTACAGTATCTCCGCCCAACCTATCTCAGAGTTGTGAGAATAAAAAGGTTGCTGGACCACAGATAGATCCAAGTGAGCAACATGAAGACTGGGAGTGGACGTCCTCTAGGCTCCACCCCCTTGCAGAAAACTTCAGCACCTTAAGAGGGTGAACCCTCTGACCTGAAGGGGGACACTCCTCTGATCCACAGCCTCCCTCCTGGTACACTCCTTACACTGCTGGATTGACGATGTGCACTGTGAAGCTTTTGGTTCTTCAGGCTCAGGGAAGGTTCCTCTTGAGTCTGGGGTCTGGCCCGATAGGTCTTAGTGGTCCAGAAGGTTCCTCTGGGGGCTTCTGTCCAACAGCATCAAGTCTCCCTATGTTCAGCTCTGAGCCCTGACCTGAACTGGCTTTTCTTCTGGTGTCCACCTTCTACGCCAGGCATAGGCAAACTCAGCTCACCAGATGTTTTGGGCCTACAACTCCCATCATCCCTAGCTAACAGGACCAGTGGTCAGGGATGAGGGGCGTTGTAGTCCCAAAACATCTGGAGGGCTGAGTTTGCCTATGCCTGGCGTAGAAGGTGGACACCAGAAGAAAAGCCAGTTCAGGTCAGGGCTCAGATTCTCCAAAATTCACCCTCACTAGGGTGATTTTGCCTGATTTTAGTGGGAGGAGCTACTCACTGCAAAATTGGTAAAATACGCCTAATTGTCTCACATAAATTTAAGATGTAGATTTCTATACAGTTTTTTTGTGTGTGACTGCAGACAACACAGAAATGTATTACATATTACACATGCAAGAACACATGTGCTTACCTGGTTAGGAAGGTTTTCCTTGAAAGTTCTGAGAGCAATATCAAGAGCAAGTTTCAACCATATTTTATATTCTAGGGAGGGGGGTTCCAAAAACTTATCAAAAGCTTCTAGCAAATCATCTATAGAGATAAAACATGTCTGAAAAAATAAAGCAAGAAAATGAGAAATGATAACCTTTAATCAAAGCAACGGTGTTTGCATATTTCCAAACATTTTGAGTGCCACATTCTAAGAAAGAAGATAAATTCTGCACAATTAAAATTCTTGTTACATTTCATTTAAATTATATATTCCTAGGAGGAAAGAGACATTTCTGTATTTAAATTAAATTTCTTAAGAATTATCGCACAAGAGAAAAGTTGCTGCTTTAAACCATACCCTTCTGGGGCCAATTTGAACATTATAGCAATGGGACAATTGTTTCTGCTGTCAGGATTCCTCTTGGTAGTTGGGATCCAAAGGCTAACAAAAATGTTAGGCATGCCCAGTGAGGATATTGCTACGTCTCCTCAATTTCAAAAGCAATTTGCCTCCTAGAATAGAGGGTCACTGTGTAGGAAACCCAAACACCTCTTTGATGAATGGAGGTAGCTGTGTGATTCTTTGGATCCCAGCAGCAATAACCTCTGGATACAGCTGCACTCGGGCATTGTGGGACTATCAAGATGGTGGGTGGCTTGCAGGCAGGTGCTATAGTAGATCAAATCACTGCTGCTGTCGCTGCAGTGCTGCCACCACTGAAGGTAAGGTCCTGAATCACTATTGCTATTCTCCACAGCATAATTTCCAGTGTTTCCAATCCTTTCCTTTTGTCTATTAACTGTACATAGTTACATTACTTATGTTTATGCTCCAAATCCTTCCTTTCTGCTAAAAAGAAAAATACATTGCCTGGTAATTTCTGCTTCTATGTACAATACACTTTGCTTTTGCAGATGCTTTTAATGGCTGCTTTCATACAGCTCTGTTACTTCACTAGAAACCTCTTCTGATTAAATGCAGGATTCTCAGGTTGATTGCTGCGATTTTCAAGATCTTCCACTCTTGTATACAGTTCTAATTTGACTCGGTTCAAAGTTTTTATTGTTTTAAGCCTAAATTCAAAATTTCATTAGCTGCTTTTGCTGTTATGTCCATTTCCCCAACTTTCATGTCAGTAGGGATAACCAAGTGGCACCCTCCAGATGTTGTACCATAATTCCCATCATTCCTTTAACTCTGGTAATTATCACCATGTGGAGAAAGAGATGTTTCTCTCTCATATTACTAGGGGATCATCCAATTAAACGGAATGTTGGAAGATTCACGACAGAAAATTGGAAATGCTACTTTGCAAAGCACATAGAAAAATTTATGGAATTTGCTACTACAAGATGTAGTGATGGCAATCCACTTGCACTGCTTTAATAGGGGATTACATAAACTCATGGAGAATAAGGTTGTCACTGTCAGCTAATCCATTATTACCCCCAGTGTCAGATGCAATACACCTTTGAGTAATAGTTGCTGGAAATCAAGAGCATGAAAGTACTATTGTCCTCATGTCCTCCTAGTGGGCTTCCCATAGTCATCTGGTTGGCCACAGTGAGAAGTGAATGCTGGTTATGTTCTCATGTTCTAAGACGAAATTTGTAAGAATTCCCAAATTCAAAACTGGATTAAAATGTAAAAAACCAGGTTTCACTAATACACAGAATTTCACTTCCACTCTAGTTTAAATCTATTGCCAATTATTAAGCAAAATGAATTTCATGTAACATATTGGAAAGCAGAATTCTCCAACCTGCACAGCAGTTTCACATGTAACGCTATACTCCATTTCTTGCTTCGTCAAACAGTTGAGTTCTCCTATTATAGCCCCAGCAACCAGGTAGTCTGTATAGGAAGTGATTGGAAGACGTGCGCGGATTTCTTTAAAAGCTTCTTTGCTAACTCCATAACGAGGAATGGAACCAGAAAGCTAGTAAACAATTTTTAAAGGAAGGAAAACAATATTTAATCTCAGATAGAAAAAAAGTAAGATCTGCTGTAGATCTTTGGCAGCATTCAACTGAATAATTGCACAGGCAAAACGACTTCTATATACCCAATGGGATTTCCCTGCTCTCACCCCATGCTGTACCCAGATCTGCTCCAGAGGGCGTGTGGGACACTAGAGCAGAGTTGAGGGGTGAAGGGGATGGGGAGGAGGATGTTACATTGCGCAAGGAGAAATCCTTACACTGATGGGAAGACTGCCTGAGCGCTACCTGAATTCCACCCTTGTTCCAGTAATAGCTTTCAAAATCTACACTTGCTACATTTTCAGAAAAGTACAATACTAAGACTGCAATTCTATACATGTTAATGCTGAGGTAAGTCATACTGTGTTCAAAAGGAACTCATTGAAGTTTACTTAAAAATAATAAATACATCTTTATTTCTCTTCTCACACAAATGCAACTACATGTAAATGCTGACCATGTCAAGATTCACATTTCTTGCACTGTTTAAACACATATGTAGATACATTGGTAACACCAGCTAGCCATCTCTGAAACATGTTCTGCTTGCTATCAAATGGTGGCTCTCATACTTTTGGCTAAATTCTTTAGCTCCTTCTTATGAAGTTAGATGGTATTTGCCTTATGTAACATTATATAAGATTGTCCAATTGAAGATCTTGTGCTTAACAGAAGGAACATGACCCTCCTCCAATTCCAAAATTAGGTTATGCTAGAGCCATAAGACCATCATCATGATGTATCTCTGGACTGCAAAGTGGGAAGATTTGAGCTGAGTCAACTGTTTCTCACATTGCAAGTCTTCCTCAGCAGCAGTGATATCTGTACCTCCATAGAGAGTAGTGGGGCTGCCAAAGACTTAAAAAATAGGTAAAATGAAGTCCAACATGGCTGCCCACTATGAATCAGAGGGGGAGGTGTGACCATTTGGGAGACTTCTGGGTTGGCTGACAGAAAATGTTTGTATTTCCCCTAGTTTCCAGTTGTATTTTAAAAATATGTTGATTTCCTGTGCATACATGTGCACAATGCACCAAAGCCCTCCAAGTTCTTTGGGCACTGGCCTCCCACACAAAATTTGAAATGGATACTGTGAACAGATGGGCATATCTAATTTCCTGACTTTTCTACTGTTTTCCAACTTCTACACCCCAAATTCTGTTCTTTAACGTCAGGCTTTGTATCCATGTACAGAAGGATCTTCCTCACTGTCTTTCAGTGAAGTAATTCAGCTCTGCACTTGGGAGATGTTCTGGCTAGGGTGTCTGGTTTTTTTTACTTAGGTGCCTGAGAGATGGAGTTGCACCCTTTAATCATTTTTTTTTAAAAAAATATCTTAATAGAGCAAGCAAAACTGGTGCATGAGATTTGGCAGGATTCCAACAGAGCACTCAATTATTTTTTTCAAAATGTTAAAGACCGTGCAAACTTTAAACATAGCTAGCATGAAACACACTGGATCTATATGTCTGAGATCTAGCAGAGTAAATTTTCTTTTAAGGGGCTAATACGTCTACAATTTTCATGCACTTATGTGGGGGGGGTTTACCATTTTGGGTTCCCAATGCAAGTCAATGGGGAATGCAAGTTTCAGATTTCTGAATCTTGATTTGGACTCTGAATCAGGTTGCTGTGAGTCCAAACATATCTGCACCAAACAGGGAAGACTCTTGAGAGTCCCATGCACTGCAAGAAGATCAAATCTATCCATTCTGAAGGAAATCAGCCCTGAGTGCTCACTGGAAGGACAGATCCTGAAGCTGAGACTCCAGTACTTTGGCCACCTCATGAGAAGAGAAGACTCCCTGGAAAAGACCCTGATGTTGGGAAAGATTGAGGGCACAAGGAGAAGGGGACGACAGAGGACGAGATGGTTGGACAGTGTTCTCGAAGCTATCAACATGAGTTTGACCAAACTGTGGGAGGCAGTGGAAGACAGGAGTGCCTGGCGTGCTCTGGTCCATGGGGTCACGAAGAGTCGGACACGACTAAACGACACTGCCCCAAACCAAATCAGAGAGGCCTTCCCCAGCTCTAGCAGATACTCTACTGTCCTGCAAAGGCACGTCGCTCTCTTGTGCACAACTACTGCTAGCAAACTGGAGTGTTCTTTACTGTTTCCAAACACTACAACCTGTTAAGCAATGATGTACAGTGGTACTCAGGTTAAGAACTTAATTCGTTCCAGAGGTTCGTTCTTAACCTGAAGCACCACTTTAGCTAATGCAGCCTCCCGCTGCTGCTGCGCCACCGCTGCACAATTTCTGTTCTCATCCTGAAGCAAAGTTCTTAACCCGAGGTACTATTTCCGGGTTAGCAGAGTCTGTAACCTGAAGTGTCTGTAACCTGAAGTGTCTGTAACCTGAGGTACCACTGTATAAAAAAGAGAATACCTCCTTAAGCACCACAGCTGATGGAACTTTTACCACTATTACTGACAATTTCCCTATGGGGTCTGGCAGGCTTGGGATAAGCATATAGTTCACATATAGCTGAATTTCTTAACTCTTGTCTCACTGGTCTTATTTTATAAAGTTACTACCTACTTGGAATTCCTGAGCATTTAGCAGGCTATAGGTCTAAATAAAAGTACTATCCATTTCAGTATCCAGTAATTTGTGTTTTAAATTATGAACCAATTTTATGATGCAACACAAGATCTGAAGAATGTATTTCATGTAATACAGGAATGAACATCATTTTCAGAGACCATACAAATGATTTAAAACAGATGTGAAATTCTCTCTATGCAGACAATTATAGGCACTGGTGATGACATTAGATACATATGACTAATCACGCTTAATGCTTGCTGTTGCCAATTTGCCTTATTAGCACAAGCAATTTGGGCACAGGATGACATTACTTTAATTAATGTAAGCAGCTTGTTCATTTATTGAGTAGGGTACATTTGTAGAAGGGTTACTTTATCCGCAAATTAATCATAACCTTCTTTATTATTATAAATTCAGAAAAGCTGAGGAGGAAAAAGACTTCTCCAGGCAAAGCAAAAAATTAGGTGATTAAAGTCTAAAAGTAATTTACTGTTATTTTACTATTTTTTTCTGCTGAGGTGAACTAAGGTATTTTGTCCTTTTTATCTGAAAGCTGTATATGAGGGGGAGACGAAATTGCTATCATTACTTAAGCCAAGACATTATGACAATTAGGAGGAGAGGAAAGCAAAAAAGAAAAGCCTGTGAAGATTTAATATAAGTTGTGTGCGCGCACGTGTTCCACTTTTTCATGCAATAAACATATGTCGATCACTGTGGTATACTTAAATTAGCATACAAAGACGAGGGAACAATTCTGACCATTGTTTAGCCACAATAAAAGATACTTTGAAATATAACAGGATGTTAAGCTCCATATTGACTCTTCTGCTGTTTATATGTCAAAATAGTTTTTGATATTTTTGAAAAATTATATTTACTAAGAGTGAGATCCAACATGGTGCAAGTGGACAGTCACTCATGCAAGGCACCCACTCGCTTCTCTCTTTCCCCGTATGCTCCCAAAATCTGCTTCAGAGAACTGTGGGACACTCTGGTACAGATTTTCGGGATGACCAGGAGTGGGGAGGGGAAACACAGAAACTGGAAGTGCCATTGTGCAAGCAGGTAGACATCACTGGATGTTTCCAAAAATACATGAGTTTTGGAATTGGAAACATAGCAGCTTCAGTATTCTGGGGATTTGAACAGTTTTTAAAAATCCTATTCAAAGCTATTTCTATTCCTATATGACTGATTTTATTAACAGGAGCAACAGGAAGGGGCAGCTGAGAAAGCCACTAGGTAAAAGGTTGAATTACAACATGAAGTATCTGTTCAAGCTCAGAAGAGGCCAGAGGCATCTGTGAAGCTTGTAGGGGCTGGGACAGGGAGCAATATAAAACATATCATGAGAATTGGGGCAAAAACTGGAGAAAGAGGGCTGATCAGGCAAAAATGATATTGGGCTCATCTCTGTCTAAATTCATACAACTGTTGTAAGGACACCTCTATACTGGAAATAAGGAAGCAATCCTATGGCTGCTCAGAGCTCATTGCAAAGAATCAGGACAACTGAAAAGGCTTTGTTCATTGTGTCCAGCCACCGAACTTCAATTAGCAGAGGGACGCAGAGCAGGACCTGATGTTCAGTGAAGTGCATGAGAAGGCACATAATGTATGGGGGGAAATGGTTTCCTCAAAGAAACCAAAACGTAAATGAATTTTAAATAATTCAGGTAGGTGATAAGAGCATGGATCACTGTAGCCAGTTAATGGGTTCATCTACATCAGAGTTAAGATTTGAAGCTGTTTGTGTTTTTATTTTTTTTAAAAAAAAAAAATTTGCAATGGCCACAAGCCAACCTTCTCATCCAAGTTTCCACATTTCCCCCCTGCTAAATTTGGATTTTCCCAATCAGCAGATAATCTGATACGGGAATAAAATCCAAAATAAAATTGCACATTATTCAACTGTGGATGCATTGAACCACATTGTATGGATGGGCTTTTTTTTACATCTGTGGTGGTGACATTTTGCTTAGTGCCTTCTGTTGCCACATCCACTACTTTCATTTTGTTTCCATCACTCCAAAGGAAATGATGGAGCCTGCCTTTTTCCATCAGTTTGTGGTATTTTTATTTTATAAACAGCTCACTTGCAGAGAAACATTTTTGCACAGCAGCTGCATTTAAATTAAAATAAAATTTGTCCTTGCCAGTATAGGAGTTGGAAAAGGGAAAGGAGAGGGAAGAAGAAGAGGCCTTTCATGCAAGCGACTACAAATTGCCATGCCAAGAAAGGATGCAACATTCGTGACTGTTTAGTTTAGAGAAATGGAGAGTAAGAGGTGACATGATAAGAGGTTTATAAAATTATGCATGGCATGAATAAAGTGGAAATATATATTTTTTTAAATGTCCAGTAGCACCTAAGAGACCAACTAAGTTTGTTCTTGGTATGAGTTTTCATGTGTGTGTGCATGCACATGAAAGCTCATACCAAAAACAAACTTAGTTGGTCTCTTAGGTGCTACTGGACTATCTATCTATCTATCTATCTATCTATCTATTTATTTCTACTGCGTCAGACCGACACGGCTACCTACCTGAATCTAGAACCATGGATAAAGTGAATAGAGGAAAGTTTTTCTCCCTCTTTCCTAACACGAGAACTTGTGGATATACAATGAAGCTGAATGTTGGAAGACTCAGGACAGATAAAAGGAAGTACTTCTCCATGCAGTACATAGCTAAACTATGGAACTCACTCCAATAGGCGGCAGAGATAACCACCCAACTGGTTGGCTTTAAAAAAGAATGAGACAAATTCATGGAGGACAGGGCTACTGATGGCTACTAGTCACGGTGAGCCATGGTGGCTATGCTCTGCCTTCACAGCTGGCGGCAGCAATGTTTCTGTACACCAGTTGCTGGAAACTGCAGGAGGGGAGAGTGCTCTTGTGCTCAAATCCTGCTTGCTGGCTTCCCACAGGCAATTGTTTGACCACTGTGAGAACAGGATGCTGTACTACATGTGCTGTCAACCTGATCCAGCAGGCTCTTCTTGTGGTTCTTATGCGTCTGAGAAAAGAAAGGGGAAAACCCTGTTCTGATTTGTGACTGTGATAGTCCAAAAGGACTCCTAAGAATTGGGACTTTTTACGCATAGCCAACAAGAGAAATAATGTCTGAGGAGCACTTGGAGGGCAAGGGACATTCACAGTCTCAAATAAATGTACAGGAGCATTTACCTGGCAATTCCTCCCTTTCCCTGTTGGTGACAGCAAGGATACAAAGCTTTATATTTGGGCAATAGGTGAAAGGAAAATCTTACTCATATGAACGTAGCAACTTGAATATTTCAACCTGTGTGGAATTTCCCTCATGAGGCAAAAGTGGATGTGGACAATTGATTTCCCCACATAATCCATTTACAGGTTTATAGGTTGGTGGTGATAGTGACAAAAAGGTGCTATTTATGTTACAGCTGCATAAGCAGATAAAAAAATAAGTCATGACCATATATATCCCTATAAAAAGTTAAAGTCAAGAAAAGTGTGCTAAAGACTTGCAGTAAAAAGTTATAAATTATATTTAGTATAATATTCTCCACCATTGTGATGTCCCTATTTTCTTGCCAGTTATTTATGTTGCTCAGGTATTTTGTCTATAACTATCATTTACCTTTATCATTCCTGATACAATTAAATGGATTCCTTGTGGTAATTCACCTTCCTCACATATCATATCTCCATAATCATAATAAAGAATTGTTGCTTTTCTCTGAAAATAGCAAATAAATGAACATGGTATAGAAAGTATTACAGAGCATAAGACACACAGTACATTATTAAGTATGCCAACAAAATGAGGGGACATAAATATTTTAAGATTTCTTAAGATATTTCTGAAAACTTACTTTGGGAGGACAGCAAAGGAGTACTATTTACAGCAACATTTTATAATAAGCAGACTGCAGTGTAAGATGTTTTATAGATATATGGCAGAAAGATAATGGGCAGATAATACCTGAAGAATCAGCAAATATACATTCAATTTATTTAAAAAGTTTTAAATAAACAAATGGAATACTGATTGGCTATCTATTATATCTTAGTATAAAAGGTTTAAAAGTATTTTGACTATGTAACATAAAGGTGAGATATGTAAAAGAGACAGTTTAAATGTGCATGGTAGTTTTATGGTGTGTCTGGAAATGCATAACTTGTAAATGTCATTAATAGTAGTCATTCATTGTGTTTTCCAATCTATAGGAAACTGATAAAAACTTTGCAAATCTACGACAAAGATGTTTTGAGAAATGGAAACATAACACTTGAGAGAGACAACAGTATCTGGTTTGAGGCAGTGAAAAATTAACCAACATTTGGGTTCAGAAAGTTAGACATCTTGAAATCCTATTCATCATTATTCATTAAAATGTCAAATAACAAATAGATAATTGAAATACAAAGCCTACAAAATGTTCACACTGATTAAAGGTTAAACAGAAATACTGACATATTTATATAAGTGAAAAACTCAGGGACAAATTAGACAGTATACACATATGCATAAAAAATTCTAAGCATTTTAAAACAAAACAAAAAAATCACCAGAAGATTGTCATTTTGATAAGATGAGACATTGGAGAAGGGTGTCATGTTACCCATTCAAAAATCACCCCTCAAAAACAGCTCCCCTTATCCCAGGGCAAGGTTCCAAACACATAGTCAAACATAGGGAGTAAATAAGAAAATCACACATTCATGAGAGATGGGTGGGGACAGGAGCTCCCAGCACACTGGTCAGGGTAGGAGATTCCAATGGGAAAAATAGAAAAAGTGGTCATCTCACATGGAGATATTCTATCTTTGTAAGGCCAAGGTATCACAGGAAGTGAGAATGAAGAAAAAATGATATTTTTTTTTGTTAAAGCAGCAGCAGTTTTCAGAAGATGGGAGGTCAGGTTGTAGAAAGCAATGAACAGGGATGGGTTTTGGAAATAAATGTTGGTTGACACACATAATGATGCATTACATTCCTTTGAATCTGAATGTATAAGCTCTCTCTGTGTACAATCTGACTGCACCGGACAAATGAAAAATATTACACATTAAAATCAAAGAGTAGTAATTGTGCAATAAGAGTAAAAAGAGTGGGCTGACGAGCCTTGGATTCTGAGATAACAGATCATATTCAGATGACAAATTCAATGCACGGATGCAAGGCTGGCTGGCCAGTCGGCCAGGTAGCTCCTGATGAGTGGAGCAGGATCGGAAATCTCCCATGGAATGAAGGATCTACATTCTTGGGGCCTTGTATAAATAAGACACAGACTATTTTTAAGCATAGAAATATGTTTTACGACAATGCTTACCTGAATGTATTCTACCTGTTTTTTGTCATTCTGTAGCCAAATGACATTACGCAGAAGTTCTTGTGCAGTAGGAGGTGCAATTGTAGATGGAAGTGTTGCAAGCTGTTGTTTTTTAATTAGAATCATCTAAAGAAGAAAAGTAATCTTACAATCTACAGAAACTAGTCCAGAACTGTGGGAAATGATTGCAGCGAAAATAAAACGTCATGTGTTGCTAAGTAAGCAAAGGGTTAAGACACATGGAGTTTCCCCCTGTAAATTCCTAGAGAGGGCATTCTGTGAGGTCACATCCTTTGCTTGCCCTAGCAAGAAAAGTAACAATGGGAAAATAATCCTTACTACCTCCTCCATGCTCAGAGCTCAGTCTTTTTTCTCTGTCATGTAGCTGATGGGAAAGGATGCTAGTCCTGAGCCCTGACTCCATTTTGATCTCAACTGTGTATTTTGTAATGTACAAGTATACTCTGCATGACTTGTTTTTCACTGCTACTTTCTGCTTTCTCATAATATACGTGTAAGTTGTATACACATGTATACACAGTCAGTCCTATGCCAACTGCAACTTACAGCAACTGCACTGTGGAAAGGAACTTTTGTTGCAGCTCCTGCTCTAGTGGGGCTGTTTTAGCAGTGCTCCAGGAGGGTTTTCCTAGCTGCTTTGGAAACTCTAGTCAAAAAGTAGGACATTAATCTACTAATGAAAGATATGGTGATACAGTTATAGTTAGGCACAGATATATACATAGGTGTGGATTTTAAAAATTACCTTATGTAGTTCAGCACCTTCAGTTTTGTCAACAATTCCTCCCGATATCATAAACTTTAGAGTTTCAGAAGCTGTGTTTAGCACTGTTTGGACTGCTTGTTTGGTTTTCACGCCTGTGACAATCTCTGGATAATCACGCTGCATTAACCCTAAAACAAATTAAAATATTAGTTACCTAAACAATTTTCTTTCAGTTGAGTTGGGATCAAACATTTCTTGCCTGAAAATACTGTTTGCCACAATGATCCCCTTTGCTGTTTACTTATGCTGTAAGTAACCCCATTTCAAAAAAACCCTGCCTGTTTCCTGAATTCAAGAGGAGCAGGAGCAGTCTTAATAATAAATACAATATCTTAGGACTTTAAATTTTCCTCAGAATTTTATAAAAGTTTTGGAAATTGGAATTAAATAAGTATAAATTATTTCTCAAGAACTACCCAGAACAATTTGTATGTACAGTGGTACCTCGGGTTAAGAACTTAATTCGTTCTGGAGGTCTGTTCTTAACCTGAAACTGTTCTTAACCTGAAGCACCACTTTAGCTAATGGGGCCTCCTGCTGCCACCTGCGCCGCCGGAGCACGATTTCTGTTTTCATCCTGAAGCAAAGTTCTTAACCCGAGGTACTATTTTTGGGTTAGCAGAGTCTGTAACCTGAAGCGTCTGTAACCCGAGGCACCACTGTATACCTCATTAAATTCCTACCTAACTCTTTCATAGCCTCTTGTTTGTTCATTTCCAATATTCTATGTATTTCCTGTAAAAAGGGAGAAAATACACCTTATATGTTAAGCAGAACTCGAGTTTCCTTGAAAGGTAATTACATATCTATAGCCACTAATGAATAATTATACCAATTTTTAATAGTACATATGTATTTCTGTACTTATTTTTTAAGTATGATTTTATTCTTGCCCACAACCTAAATGCTTAAAGCACTTAAAATAAAGACAACTATAAAGCAGATTCCAGCTAGAATACAAACCATGGTTTACAATACTCACCAGGCAATGCTGGTTCATTTCAGTGAGATATGGGGAGGGAAGAAATCTGTGGCATGATTCCCATTTCCTAACAACTAAGTGTTATATCTGAACTGAGTTCCATTGGAGGGAGCCATTTTTTCTTTAACTTTGGAAAAGGGCATTTAAATGGAAGATATTAATTTCTTTAGTTTTGAGCAGTCCACGTTATTTGGGGCTGTCCTCTCTACTACTTCAGAGGGCATCATCCTATGGTACTTAAAATTAATGTGGTTGCTTGACGTAAACCAAGCTGTTTCGTTAAGGTTCAGTTCTCTTATCTTGATCTTGTTACATTCATTTTTTTTTTAGATTCTACTAGCCTGAACTACTTCCGTGTGCTCTGAGCTTTTTACAAGTACAAAATAGCATGTAATCCCCTTGTGAAGAGTTCTTCTCAAAATATATTATCGACTCTTTAAAGCAGAAAATGGGAACCTGTGGCTCTTCAGCTCCACCACCCCAGTCAGTATGGCCAATGGGTAGGTATGATGGAAGCTGTAGTCCATCTGGTTCCACAGGTTCCTCGTCCCTGCTTTAAGGAATGGTATCACAAGTGATGTAATTTTCTGCTTAAAATGTGATGTCATGTACTCACTTGATAAACTCTCTCATGGCCAGCAATCTGTCCAATTAAACAATTTGTATCTTCTTCACCTTGAACATATCCTTTAGCGATATCATACCGGAAAGTGAGCTGTCTGTTTATTTGTTTCTCCAATAAATAAATCGTTCTAGGTATCACAAGCTGAAATACATAATGTATTAAAATATACATATATCATGTATTGCACAGTTAATGGTCATACCAGACCATTACAGCTCCTTCAACATTACCCAGCCAGGACCATAGGACTATATCTTCCACAAATTCAATAAGCTGCTTTTAAAACAATGTCACAAACGCTCAGCTACAACTCATGCCAAGTGCCTGCTACATTCTAGTGAAGCAGGATTGCTCTGGGAATTATTATTATTATTATTATTATTATTATTATTATTATTATATTTATTTATACCCTGCCTTTTTTCCTGACATGGACTCAAGGCAGCTTAGGAATTGAGTGAAGTCATTCATAGGAATTGAGGAAAAGCCCCTCCCAACGATGTCATTTTTTCTAGAAGTCCTGTCTGTCAACAGAAGGTTCTCCCCCCACCCAAAAAAATACCCAATTCCTGAACCACAGAAGAAAATATAGTTTTCTACTAACAAAGCATAACACATTACTGAAAAAATGATCAATTTTTTTTACCTTAAAGAGCCGCAGAATTCTTAAAACACGAATAAACCGAAATATCCTGATAGTATTAATCATATGATACGTTGTACTGAGTGTTTTAAAGAGGTTAATAATCATGACATCTACAACTCCCACTACTATGATTATAAGATCAAACTGGTTCCAGTGGTAAAAGATGTAGGTCCTCCCCATTGCAAAAGCCTGTTTAAAACAAATATTTAATTGACATCAAACATTGTTTGTATTAAGCATTTTACTCCTCAATTCACAGGGCTTCCAAAGCACCTTACATAATAAAAACAATTACTAGTAGTAAGAAGAGGAGCCTCAAAACGTTCTGTATTGGGGACTGGTGTTTTTAATTGGTTCACAAAAGACATGGAATAAGTCATGATGTGGACAAATTTGCAATATGCCAAATTATTCAGCATAATGAAACCCCCAGAGAACTTACAAGGGCTTCAAAAAAATCTCTCCAAACCAGGTGAATGGAAACCAGTACCAGTACCAGTTACTGGTGGGAAGCAACAATTGGAGAACCTAGTATCTTCAGGCCCTGCACAAGTTCACAAGGTTGGCCACTGTGGGAAACAGGATGGTAGACTTCTGGTCTCACCTAGCACTGATGTGCTCTCCACATTAATGTACGGTATTCACTGCCACAAGATTTTGAGATGGCCACAACCTTAGACCACCTTAAAAGGGGATTAAATAAATTCATGGAGGATAGGTCTATGATTAACCTTTATGTACTTCTCTAAATTGCTGTAGAGGCAACAGCAGAGGAAAGTTATTCCTAAGTTTTCAAACATAAAGCATAGACACAACACAATTCTATAAACCTAACCAAATAGAATTAATGGGGAGGGCGTGAGCTCCACTGACTGCAATAATGTTCACAGGCAGCTTTGCACACAACTCGAGTGTATGGGAAAAGGGACTGTCAATATGGAGGTCTCCTCATACACAGACATCTCTGTGATCTTGCAGGAGGTGATCAAGAGAGGAGCGGGATCAACTCTCAGTCAACACAACTATAGTTGTTTCTTTTAAGCCACAGCAAGAATCAGAACATTAACTGAAGAAAAGGAATGAGCAGGGTGTGATATTTCCAAGAAACAAGAGTTTCAATTTCACACTGTTGGTCAAGTAAATTCAAATTCCATATTGTAAAAATGTAAGTCAATAATGATTATATGTCCACTGGAAGGACAGATCGTGAAGCTGAGACTCCAATACTTTGGCCACCTCATGAGAAGAGAAGACTCCCTGGAAAAGACCCTGATGTTGGGAAAGATGGAGGGCACAAGGAGAAGGGGACGACAGAGGACGAGATGGTTGGATAGTGTTGTCGAAGCTACAAGCATGAGTCTGACCAAACTGTGGGAGGTAGTGGAAGACAGAAGTGCCTGGCGTGCTCTGGTCCATGGGGTCATGAAGAGTCGGACACGACTAAACGACTAAACAACAACAACAAAGTCAATAATTAAAAATACAGTTAATACAAATATTGTAATACTTTGAATAGCCAGTACCTTAAATAATGCTTCCATTATATACAAAGCCAGATAATAGTAGTTGCACACTTTTAGTTCTAGAATAAATGTTGAAGAATACTTTGGTATAAAGTGAAGAACGATAGGGACACAGTTCAAAAATGTCATCATGGTACTTATATATTCAAATTCATCCATGAATACCATATGGTGGCACATTCTTAAAAACTTGTTTCTGGGGAGGGAGGAGAATAAAATTTTGAGCTTTGATTAGTTACCAAATCATTTAGAAAATTCTGACCACTACATTATATTTACTTGTTCATACCATACATGGGTAATTAGACTATTTAAAAATGTATGATAAGACCCATAGACAGGCAGGAATCTAGCAACAACTAGAGGTGCTAAGGAGTCTTGTGAAGCTAAATGAGAAGAATGAAAAAGTGTGCAAAAGAGTCCTGCTCCTCTTCCTTTCCTAAAACTGGGCACCCCTCCCCATTGGAAATGGGGGATTTCCCAACAGAACTATACATAATTGTATGGGCTGTTTGAGACACTCACTCACTTCTCAAACAAGGGGGTATCCAGAGGTATCAGAGGAAGAACAGTACAACAACACACTTGTATTCTTTTCTTTCTTGCCAACACTGACCTTGCTCTAAAGAAACATGATGCTGGCAAAGCCAAAAGTAGAATTCTGCATCCAATCTTCTACCCATCACTGTCATCAATGTCTTCTCAGCCTCAGCCCCCTTTCCCTGACTAAAGAGTAGGGAGTCAGCGGAGAATGCTGACAGCTCCTATGCTCAGAACTGGGCCAGAACACTGGCTGGAAAGAAGACTCAATTGAGCTCTATACTGATCTCCACCTGCACACACAGGGATATGAACCACTGTCAAGAGAAATCTAGACTCAGGGCTCCCAGCACTCACCCACCTCCCGAGCCTAACCTCCTGTGCCACTACGGCTGCATTCCTGCAACCTGAACTGTGCATCCAAAGGTATCTATCAGGGTTACAATATAAGCACCACCATCAGACTTTAGCACTCCCTTGCCTTATAAAATCCAAGCTTCAGAGCTTGCTCTTCACTTTGAATAATGTGCCTCTCTGGGCAGGATCATGTCTGGAGAAGCCAACTCCTCCCTTCCCCACACAGCTGACTTTCGCACTGATTATTTGCAAGCCTTAGCTCTCTGATCTTACTTGCCGATTTTGGAACTTGCTATTACTTGCTTTTGGTCCTTCAGAACGCTGCTTGTCATTTTGGGACTTGATTAACTGCCTGGAACTGAACTTCTCACCTCTAGACCAAGTCAGCTCTCCACAGAACTGGAAACTTGATTCCTTGTGGCCAAACCCCAGCAAACCTCAACAACTATGCTCAATATTTTGATTACTAATCTTAGCAAATGAGTGTGTATGTCTGTATAATTTTACTGTGTAAGCACACTACCTTTTCTATCAACCATATTTAAGCAAACATTAATAAACACTAACTTTGGTGCCTTAAATGTTTCCTCTTTCACGCTGTAAACCCAATCAGATAGCAATTTCTTCAACTTTACCAGCACTCCTTTGCTTTCCCAATAGGTCTTTACTTCATGAATATTCATAAACCTAAAATATTTAAGACAAGGTAATTGAGAAGCTAATAGTAAGAAAATAGTAAGATCCTAAAGATATCTCAACTTACATTATCATAGAGTGAATTTGAGAATACAGATATCAAGACAGCTGCTTCATAAAAAAACAAAACAAAAACCATTAACAATGCAATCCTGATGTTTCCTTAGAAGCCTGCTCTTCAGGAAAAATGGTCAAGGTTGCTTACAAAACTTCACTTTTAAATAACAGAAAGATACAAAATCAGTGGAGAAGGAAAATAATGACCATACGAAGGTAAGGTCAGTTCAGCATCCCGTTTTCACAAGGTTCAGCCAGTTGCCTATAGGATCCCTGAAAGAGGGACCTAATCCAATTTCACACCAAAAAGGGAAATCAATCAATTCTGCCCAATATACTCTTTTGCAAAGCAATTATGCTGTAAAACATTGCCTTTTTATGTTATTTCCTCCCTCCAGATATGCATTTTTATGCAAACTTAACCACAGCATTATGTATTTTTGCACACATTACTTGACCAAAGTATACTGCATATTTGGAGAAGTGTCAATTTTGAAGGACGGTGGTGTTTCAGAAAGTTCAGGTCAGAAATTATAACTCAAATCAAATCTCTCTGTCATCCCTAGTTAGGACCAAGGAATCTCCCTCACAAGGAATGTCCCAGGCTCCCAAGAAACCATCCTGGTGAGAACGGCTCAATTCTCAGCTCTTGTCCTACCTTTCTAAACTGTTGACAAATTCTAGTGAGCTGATGATCAAATTCCCCTCTGTGTACGGGAATTTTAGGGATGTGATACAAGGGAGAGCTGGCTTCCCCCAATTCAAGATTCTGGGGGTGGGGCTGATCAGGTACTGAGGAGATTCACCAGAGACTAAAGGAATTAGGGTTCCATTGCTCTTAGCTGATCACATAAATGCCATTAATGAATTGCTGGACGACCCATTTTTTTTTGCATGCCAGCTGAAGGTATTTTGGCAAGTGGCTAAGACTGCTTTAGTTAACGAATATATGTTTTCATTCTTTTAAAGCAACTCAACTAAGGCAACTCTCCACTCACAAGTTCCCCACCTGTGTTTTAGTGCCACTACTCTCCTCCATTTTTTTCGGGTGTTTGGAGCATCTTTTTTTAATGCTTGTACAAATATGTCTTGCCTGACATGAAACTGCCCACCCCCAAAGGCTGCAGACAGTACTCAGAAGGCATTCTCAAAGGCAAAGGCTCCTGCAACCCAGGGCTCAAAAGATGCAGTTGCAGCCAAAGAGAACAATCAATCTGAGCAGGCTCAGCAAGCCAGAGTGCTAAGTGGGCTAAGTGCTGCAAAGTGGGCAGTCATAACCACAGAACTGTCCTTGGTTCAACATGTGGCAATTACCACAGGACTCTGTCTCAGTTGCTCTAATAGAAATGCCAACCGGACCTCCATCTTGTCAGGGTTGAGCTTCAGTTTACAAGTCATCATCCAGTTCTTTATTGAGTCCAGACACCAGATAAGCACTTCCACTGGACTCTCAGGCAATTCTCACTAAACGTTTCCCTATGTACTTCAGATTGCATTATTAGGTTATGAACTTGTGTTCTAAGGCCAGTGGTTCCCAAACTGTGTTCCATGAACCATCAGTAGTGTGTGATCTTCGTTCAGGTGGTTGGTGGGATGTCTGTAACAATAACATTAAAAATCATACAGCACTTATCTTTTTCTTTCTTTAAAATACAGCACTTACTTTCCTTCAATATCAACATAGCTTTCTGCTGCACCTATTAATGTTTGGGCAGCATCTTGGTTCAGCATTCCACTGTTGTATTGCTTCTGATAACTGGCCTATATTTAGAAAAAAATAATGTATATACTGAATGAAATAACTGTTGCTTTCTTCAGCAACATGCATTATCTACCTACTGAACAACATAGCTATCTATCTGACTCTGCATGCTAATTAAACTGTTAATTAGCTCTATTAAAAACACTGAGGTTACATGGAAGTTCTTTATGTAGTGCTTCACATTTTCCCCACATGCAACCTGTGGTTTAAACAAACAAAACAAACCTAAGAAGTGTGCATGCACACGAAAGCTCATACCAATAACAAACTTAGTTGGTCTCTAAGGTGCTACTGGAAGGAATTTTTTAATTTTTTATTTTGTTTCGACTATGGCAGACCAACACGGCTACCTACCTGTAACTAAACCTGTGGTTTGTTGGGGGGTTTTTTGGTTTTTTTAAAGACAGCTGCCTTCCCCAGCGCTTCTAATATTGGATAGCTTTAGCATACTCAGGAATCCAAAATTTTGTGTCTTTTTTGTAGGAAATGTATATCTTTTGTGCATTCTGCACGAAACATTATTCCCACATGCAGATCATCACTTGATGCATTGTCAGATACGAGTCTTCAGTTTATGCATTTCTCAGACTAGTCCATAACTAAAGAAGCACCTCTCCGTATTCATGTACTAATATTTTTGGACCTTGCTAGCCTCAATTTTCTATCACTGAGGGAAGCTCACTTTATGGTGATGCGGGAATAGAGGCGGCACTCTATCTGTGAACTGTCATCATTTCGGCACTAGGTTAAGACTTACTTATTTGTAGGTTATGTAAGGTGATTATTATCCTGATGTTGTTTTTAGCTGCTTTGTTTGTTAGCATATCTTGTTAATTTTATGATTTGGTTGCAGTTTACCGTATTTTTCGCACCATAGGGCGCACCGGACCATAGGGCGCACCCAGTTTTTAGGGGGGGAATTCAAGAAAAAAAATCTTTCCCCCCCAGCCCCAAAGAGCAGCGTACAGGTTGTGCACAACCTCTCCCTGCCGGAGGGGTTGCGTGCAGCTATGGAACAAGCCAAGGCAGCGAGCGGGATGGATTCCGCTCACTGTTTTGGTTTCCCCTTTAGCCCTGTGCAGCCTCTCCCTCCTGGTAGAGGCTGCGTGGGGCTAAAGAATCCATGGCCCCCGTGCAGCCTCTCCTTGGCGGAGGGGTTGCGCGCAGCTATGGATCAAGCCAAGGCAGCGAGCGGGATGGATCCCGCTCACTGTTTTGGCTTCCCCTTTAGCCCCGTGCAGCCTCTCCTTGGCGGAGGGGTTGCACGCAGCTATGGATCAAGCCAAGGCAGCGAGCGGGATGGATTCCGCTCACTGTTTTGGTTTCCCCTTTAGCCCCGTGCAGCCTCTCCCTCCCGGTAGAGTGGGGCTAAAGAATCCATAGCCCCGTGCAGCCTCTCCTTGGCGGAGGGGTTGCGCGCAGCTATGGATCAAGCCAAGGCAGCGAGCGGGATGGATTCCGCTCACTGTTTTGGTTTCCCCTTTAGCCCCGTGCAGCCTCTCCTTGCTGGGAGACACTGCGCAGGGCTTTCCTGGCTTTACTGGGAGGTGGGGGGATTCCCTCACCTCTCCCAAAAGCCTGCAGAAGCCGCGCAACCCCTTTAAAGAGATTGCGGCTTCTCCTGGCTTTTCTGGGAGGTGGGGGAATTACCCCACCTCCCGCAAAACCGGCAGAAGCCACGCGCACTTTAAAAGGGCTGCACCGCTTCTCCTGGCTTTCCTGGGAGGTGGGGGGATTCCCTCACCTCTCCCAAAAGCCCGCAGAAGCCGCGCAACCCCTTTAAAGAGATCGCGGCTTCTCCTGGCTTTCCTGGGAGGTGGGGGGATTCCCTCACCTCTCGCAAAAGCCCACAGAAGCTGCACAACCCCTTTAAAGAGATCGCGGCTTCTCCTGGCTTTTCTGGGAGGTGGGAGAAGGGACTGATGCCGCCAGTCAGTCCCTTCTCCCTCCTGTGGAAAAGCCCGCAAGAGCGCACGGAGCTTATGTGCGGCTCTTGGGGGCTTTTCCCGCCTGCCTCCCCCCTGCATTCGTTCCATAGGACGCACACACATTTTCCCTTGCTTTTTAGGAGGGAAAAAGTGCGTCCTATGGTGCGAAAAATACGGTATGTGTGTTTGTTCTGCACCCCTCTGGTACCAGCATTGATGAAGAGTAGACATTTTCTAAGATTTCCTAGTCATGATATCAGGTTGAAACTCACCTCATTCAGGGAGTGAGCCCAGAGACTCTGAGGAGCCAGAGTAGAGGGAAGAAATTGTCCTCAGCATGTATCCTCAGTGATCCCACTCTCACTCTGCAGCACATGTGAACCTCCTGAGATGTAACACTAACCTTATGCTTTCATCTTGAAAGCAGCAACAGAGTCAGTCTCCATGGCATCATAAGAACTAATTCCCAGCTCAACTGAGAAAAACTTATTTAATTACAAAAGCCATTTTTAAGGGTGATGGTGGAGCTAATTACTCTGAGCAGCATCCCTATTTAAGCCTCAGGGAACTCTAAACCACCGCTGAAGCAACATTTGAGTTGGCCATACATGTGTGAGCCTGAATGCCATTTGCAACTGTCCAAGGTTCTGCTTGGACCTGAACTTCTATAGGAGGAGTGGGGAAATTGTGGCCAACGGTCAGGGATGATGTTGGGAACTGAAATTCAACATGTGGAGGTCCAGAGATCCCTCCCTTCTATTACACCACAACTTCCACGAAGGCTTGAAGTACATTCTGGCTGCAACCAATGCTTTGAACACAACATTCCTAGATTTCTAATCCAAGAAACAGACTTCAAAAGTATTTCAATGTGGGAGGTAATCATTACCCTTCCAGAGCTTGAACCTTTCTTGACTCTGATGGAGGACTGGGATTTATGTAATTAAATATATATTCCACTCGGGGCTTTTTTTCAGCCGGAACTCAGTTCCAGCACCTCTCAGGTAGGCACCATTGGCATTATAAAAGAACAAGGGAGGCGTTCGTGGTGAGTTCTAGCACTCTTTTTTCTAGAAAAACAGCACTGATTCTACCTTTCCACCTTCAAAAGCTAAAGGAGGCATACACCATCTCATTTTTATCCTCACATCACCCCTGTGAGGTACGTTAGGATGAACGATAGTGACTGGCCCAAAGACATCCAATTTGATCCTTGCTCCTCATCCTAGTCTGATACTAATCACTGGCAAAACAAAACAACAACAAAAAACCAACACCTTATACTTTAAATCGGAGTGAGCAAACTGATACTATACAGCAGGTGAAAAAACTTTCAGTGATATGTAACAGTGTGTGCAATAGAGTGGGGTGAGGTGAACAGAGTGCAGGCATTAATCCTTCATATTGGAAAGGGACTGTTACAGCCATGTCCCTATCTTCAAATGTGAAATGCTGATTGTATGATTTAGCAATGCAGAAAAATCCCAGCCATTAAAAGAAGTTTATAATGGAATATTGGAAGGGAATAGTGCGCCAGAGTCGTGGAAGGAAGCTTACATCACACTTATACCGAAAGTAGAGTCTGAGAAGACACAGCTTAAGAATTACCGCCCCATATCTTTGCTTAATGTGGATTATAAATTTTTTGCAGATATTTTGGCTAAAAGATTAAGAAAGGTACTAGTAGAGGAAATCCATAAAGACCAAGCCGGTTTTCTCCCGGGCAGACACTTGTCTGACAACACGAGAAATATAATTAACATTCTAGAAAAGTTACAAGTGAATATTAATACTAAAGCAGTTTTGATATTTGTGGATGCAGAGAAAGCCTTTGACAATATTTCTTGGAGTTTTATGAAGAAAAACCTACAGGGGATGGGGGTTGGTCAAGGTTTTGAAAATGGTATAGGTGCAATTTATTCAGAACAAAAGGCTAAATTAATTGTGAACAATGTAGTGACGGAAGAATTTAAGATAGAGAAAGGAACACGACAAGGTTGCCCAATCTCTCCATTGCTTTTTATATCGGTCCTGGAAGTTCTTTTAAATATGATTAGGAGGGACCAAACAGTTAAAGGTATACAAGTTGGAGCTAAACAGTACAAACTGAAAGCATTTGCTGATGATCTGGTATTGACATTACAGGAGCCAGAATCTAGTACCAAAAGAGTACTGGAAATGATCCAAGAATTTGGACAAGTAGCGGGATTTAAGTTGAATAAGATGAAAACTAAAGTTTTAGAGAAAAATTTAACAGTGACGGAGAGAGAAAGGTTTCAGAAGGAGACAGGATTAACATTGGTTAAGAAAGTGAAATACCTAGGGGTTAACATGACTGCTAAAAATGTGAATTTGTTTAAGGATAACTGTGATGAGTATGAGTTACTCGTGTGTAAACTGGTGCCTCTCTAGGCTAATTTGCCGTGTTAAACCTTTCTGACTGCACAGCCCTTTCTAATTGTGACTGCCTCAGTCACTGGCAGAATCCGTCAGTGGGCGTTTCTTGAACCTCTTCCAACATAAAAGTTGTTTGACACCCAGTCTCCTCCTCCTCTCACTGCGCGGGAGTCTTCTGCGCAGGGAGGGTGTGGGTAGCGGAGGACCTGTCCCCTCCTCACTGAGTTCCAGTGAAGAGTCCTGGAGCCCTCTCTCCGATTCCTCCATCTGCCCCCCTTTATCCCTGGTGTTGCGCTTAAATGCTTCCCCCTCTACTGAGCTGTTTCTCCCCCTGCTGCTGGGTCCTTCTCCAGCATCATCTAGGAGCCTCCCCTTCGCCTCTCGCTCCGATGTCAGTTCCCTGACAATAACTATGAAAAATGTTGGATGGAAGTGAAAAAGGATCTAGAAATATGGTCAAATCTGAAGTTATCATTGCTAGGCCGAATTGCTGCGATAAAGATGAATGTATTGCCAAGGATGTTGTTTTTGTTTCAAACATTGCAAATACTAGATAAAATGGAGTGTTTCAAGAAGTGGCAGAGAGATATCTCTAGATTTGTCTGGCAGGGCAAGAAACCTCGAATAAAATTTAAGATATTAACTGATGCTAAGGAAAGAGGTGGATTTGCCCTGCCAGACTTAAAACTTTATTATGAATCAGCCGCTTTTTGCTGGCTGAGAGAATGGATGCTTCTTGAGAACACTGATGTGTTGGACTTAGAAGGCTTTAATAATGTCTTTGGGTGGCATGCTTATTTATGGTATGATAAGGTCAAAGCACATTAAGCGTTTAAAAACCATATTGTCAGAAAAGCACTGTTTAATGTTTGGATAAGATATAAGGATTTGCTTGAGAATAAAACCCCAAGGTGGCTGTCACCAATGGAAGCGAAGGCTCAGAAAAAGCTCAATATGGAGGCTAAATGGCCGAAATATTGGGAAATTTTGGAACAAGAGGGAGACAGATTAAAACTGCAGAGTTTTGAAAAATTAAAAAATAGAGTGCGAGATTGGCTTTATTATTATCAGATAATGGAGGCATATAATTTGGATAAAAAAATTGGCTTCCAGGTGGAAAAATCAAAATTGGAAACAGAACTGTTAGACCCCAAAACTAAGAATTTGTCAAGAATGTATAATTTGCTGTTGAAATGGAATACTCAGGATGAAACGGTGAAATCTGTTATGATTAGATGGGCACAAGATGTTGGACATAACATTATGATGGCTGACTGGGAACAGTTATGGACCAAAGGTATGAAGTTCACGGCATGTAATGCCTTAAGAGAGAATATAATGAAAATGATATACAGGTGGTACATGACACCAGTCAAGCTTGCGAAAATTTATCACTTGCCCGATAATAAATGCTGGAAATGTAAAGAGACGGAAGGTATATTCTTTCACCTTTGGTGGACATGCCCAAGGATTAAGGCTTTCTGGGAGATGATCTATAATGAAATGAAAAAGGTATTTGAATATACCTTTCCGAAGAAACCAGAGGCCTTCCTCCTGGGCATGGTCGGCCAATTGGTGTCAAAGAAGGACAGAACTTTCTTTATGTATGCCACAACAGCAGCAAGAATACTTATTGCAAAGTATTGGAAGACACAAGATCTACCCACTCTGGAAGAATGGCAGATGAAGGTGATAGACTACATGGAACTGGCGGAAATGACTGGCAGAATCCGAGACCAGAGAGAAGAGTCAGTGGAGGAAGATTGGAAGAAATTTAAAGACTATTTACAGAAACATTATAAAATTAATGAATGTTAGAATGATGTTGGAATGAATCTATGTGACTTTAGCAAAAATATATCAAAGATTTAAGAAAAATAGACTGTTAATTGGTGAAAAGAGGGAAAGTAAACTTATATTAAGCTCAAGATAAATTTCCAGGATAAGAATTTTGAAGAGAGGGAAAGGATTTGCTGAAATGGATAATTGACTTAGAATACAAAAAAGGGAGGTGTGAGGAGGTCAGGGAAACAAGCAAATGAAAGATAAGTTATAGGAAGGCTCGATTTGTCTTTTTTTTAAGTGTTCCTATATTTCTGTTTTTTATTGTGATGTGTTGTTTTGCTATTGTTCAATTTGGTGTTTTTTCTGTTTTCTTTTGCCTTTTTGTAAACTTAAAACCCTAATAAATACTATTTAAAAAAAAAAAAAAAGCAATGCAGAAAAATCCAATATCGGGCCTAAGCATTTTACAACACTGTAATAAGATACAACACTATTACATTTTGGTTTGAAAATGGTCTGCAGTACACAGTGTAATAATCTCAGGCGACAATTGATTTTTCAGGCAGCATTATGCACTTGACTTGTGGGACTACTTCCTCAGTAGATTTTCTAGGATTGTGCCACTTATAAAGATCCCACGCTACATAAGAAAACAAAGAAGGGGATTGATTCTGTCAAACTCAAGAGTCCAAAGTGGACTAATCTCATCCACACCTGCTCAATCCATGTGCCTATCAGAATATGTGTCCTGCAGATTCCTTATACTGTGGTTCAAGGGCTGTAGCACTACCTCATAAAGGGGGATTTGTATAGCAAACACATAGCCACTCCCACACTTTTTCTCTGCAATTCTTAAAGTCTGATGGCACATCAAGTTCTATCACTCCCAGTGGGATTTGCAGCACTTAAAACTTTGCAAAGTGAGCAATGGTGGTAGGAACACCTCACACTAGACAGATGAAACTGCCCTTTCAAAAAAAAAAAAAAATATGTGAAAAGAGTTTCCCCTGCCACTCTGAGCGGCTTCCAACAAAAGATTAAAAATACATTTTAAAAATTTGAGGGCTGCAATCCTACAGGCACTTACTCAGCAATGGGACTTACTTCCGAGTAGACATGGTTAGGATCCCCATTTCTGGGCCATGCCTTTATTGGGACCACACTGAAATGTGGGACAATCCTGCATCATCCAGACCTTTCCTCACGTGGATCTCCTCCCGCTCCCATGCCACCACCCAGCTCCGCTGGGCAAGGTGCAGCTTACTGCACAGAGGTACGGGGCGCAAACGGCTCCTCGGTGTGCAGGCGGCGGTGTGGGTGCCCAAGAACCTGTCTTGCACCAGTTTGGGCACATCAGGAAATCAGGGCAGCATTGACGCTGGTGATTGGAGGTGTGGGCAGGAGGCCCGCAGATGCCACCCAGCCAGGCACTCGCACACGGAGGCAGCACAGCGCCTCTATAAGAGCACCCGGAGCCACGCAGCCTGCCCTCCCTGCATGTTCACCCTGTCCCTTGCCCGCACCGCTGGATGCGGGTGTGCCAAGCCAGGGGGCCTCCCGGAGCCGCACCACCTCATCCATCCTTGTGCCGCCTGCCTCGTCAGGGAGTCTGCCACTGTTACACAGTGGTGGGTTCTGCAGTTGCCGGGCACCTGGGTCAAGGAACCTGGTGGGCTAAATCCGGCCCGCAGGCCTTAGTTTGAGGACCCCTGCTTTAACTGGTTTGATCACAAGTAAGAAATGTGGGGTAGGCAGGTACGGAGTAGTCAACGCACTAAATTATTCTGATTAGGCATCCTACAGCAAAGAGTGGCTTCCAATAAAACTTTTGGGGGGAAATGCCCAACATTAGAACTAATTCTCAGATTAACAATGAACTATTTCCTAGGAATAAAGAGGTAGTTATAAAAGACAGATAAAAAGATCTCTCTACCTTAATTATGTGGACACTTAATATTGTATTTTTAATAGCTATGGACCACACTTGAGACAATGTATTTTGAATTCACAGTAAAACATATACTTTAAGATTCAAATGTTCTATAGAATTGGAACTTTTCGTTCTGAACCACCATAAAATGCTCAATTATATTGTTAAGTAATTATAATCCTGAAATTACATCAATAAAAGGCCAATAGAATTAAAAGTACGAACTATTTGTGCCGTTAAAAGACGCAATCTGGCTTCTTCCATTATGTCAGCAATTTGTTGAGAACTTCCTTCAAATGTAACATTGGCATTACATTCTGGACATCTAAGTGATTTGATCAGTTGATCAACTTCTTCTGAATCTAACTGCACAAGGGGGGGGGGGGAATAAGAAAAACAGAATATACATTGACTGAAATCTCAATATCAAACCAAGGGTAATATTAAATTAATTTAAGAATCTAAACATTTTGGGCACAATCCAATGGAAGTTGAGCACTTTTATACTCTACTGTAGACTCAACAATTTACAAAGAATGCTGCAGCATTCACACACTAAAATCCTGTCTTATCTACCCTGCTCATGGTGCTGCCTGAAGTCACTGATTCACACTACTGTGTGGCAGGGCCAGTTTGGTTTAAATCACACACAGGAGTCATAGGAGACAACTCTAGGGGGCCATAGGTGCCTGGACACCCACAGTAACATACCGTATTTTTCCATTTATAAGACGCCCCCTTGTATAAGACACCCCCTATTTTGGGGGACACAGATTTAAGACAATGGGGAGAGATGGCCCCATGTACAGCCATACCTCGAGTTAAAGTAGCTTTGGGATGAGTATTTTCGGGTTGCGCACTGCGGCGACCCGGAAGTAACGGAGCGCGTTACTTCCGGGTTTCGTCACTCGCGCATGCACAGATCATCAAAATGACGTGCGGATGCGGGTTGCGTTCGCTTCAGGATGCGAACAGGGCTCCGGAAGGGATCCCGTTCGCATCCAGAGATACCACTGTATAAGGATGCCTCCTAATTTTTGACATTATTTTTTAGTCTTATACACATTTATTTTTTTAGTCTTATACACCTAGTGGTGTATAAGACCTAGTGGTGGGAGGAAAAAATCCTTAAATAAGAGACACGGGGGGAATGATTAATGGACTTCAATGTCTGTACACTAATGCGCAAAGCATGGGAAATAAACAAGATGAGCTCGAGCTCTTGGTACAGCAAACTAAATATGACATAATAGGCATCACTGAAACCTGGTGGGATAAGTCCCACGATTGGAATGTAATAATGGGGGGATACAATCTATTTCAGAGAAACAGACCAGACAAGAAAGGAGGAGGAGTGGCGTTATATGTCAGGGATGTGTATACCTGTGAAGAGATCCAAGATTTAGAACCTCAAAGCCAAAGTGAGAGCATTTGGGTCAAAATTAAGGGAGAGAAGAATAACAGTGACCTCATTGTGGGAGTTTACTATAGATCCCCAAGCCAAACGGAGGACATAGATGATGCCTTCCTGGAACAGATGGCCAAGCATGCAAAACGAAGGGAGATAGTAGTAATGGGGGACTTCAATTACCCGGATATTTGTTGGATGTCAAACTCAGCCAAGAGCATAAGGTCAAACAGATTCCTCCCTGGCCTTGCAGACAACTTCATTGTCCAGAAAGTGGGAGAAGCAACAAGAGGAACAGCCATTTTAGATCTGGTCCTAACCAATGTTGATGACCTGGTTAGTGGGGTAGAAGTGGAAGGATCATTAGGCGCGAGTGATCATGCTCTTCTGAAGTTTACTATACAGCGGAAAGGAGCAGCCAAGAATACTAGGACTCAATTTCTTGACTTTAAGAAAGCCGACTTCATAAAACTTAGGAAAGTGCTGGGTGAGATCCCATGGACAGTAATACTAAAAGGAAAGGGAGTTCATGATGGCTGGGAGTTTGTTAAGAGGGAGATAGTAAAAGCACAACGTCAGGCAATACCAATGAGACGGAAACATGGAAGGTGCCTAAAGAAGCCAGGGTGGCTATCTAAAGAACTTTTAACTGAGTTAAGATTATAAAAGGATGTGTACAAAAAATGGAAAAGGGGGGAAACCACCAAAGAGGAATTCAAACAAATAGCCAGCACGTGTAGACACAAAGTCAGAAAAGCTAAAGCACAGAATGAACTCAGGCTTGCTAGAGAGGTTAAAAGCAACAAAAAAGGCTTTTATGGGTATGTTCGTAGCAAGAAACAGTGGGGTCACTCAGAGGAGAAGATGGTGAAATGCAAACAGGGGACACAGAAAGGGCTGAACTCCTCAATGCCTTCTTTGCCTCAGTCTTCTCCGATAAAGAAAACAATGCCCGACCTGAAGAATTTGGAGCAAATGATTCAGCAGAGGAAACACAGCCCAGAATAACTAAGGAGATAGTACAAGAATACTTGGCTAGTTTAGATGTATTCAATGTTAATGGTTTCAGAACTCACAGAGTTAAAGAGTTCTGGTGACGTCTCTTTCCTGAGGCGTGGTTAGAAACACTTAAGGGAGGGGTTTGACTCCGAGTGTTTCAGTCTGTTTTTAGTCTGACTCTCGGACGCCATGCGAAAGGGAGAATGTGTCAGTTCTCGCCAGGTCTGAATTTATGATGTTATTCTTCATGATTAAAGCCAAGAGTAGATAAGGACTGCCTTGTGTCTGCTCTGATTTATTCCACACGTGCTGCATTTTGCTTCTCACCGCTGTGTTTCGCTCTGCTACCGGCAAGAGAAAGAGGCCTGAGGAGGATTTTTGCAGGAGGCACGGATAGCTTGCAGAGTTTCGCAACGGAAGTGGTGCCAGGCTCCATGTTCAGTCTCTGTGTACACTCTTGTCCGGTGTAACCCGAACAGGTTATGGGTGCTCGCACGCTCCCACGTGTGGGGGAAGCCAGCAGGAAAGTTGCTGGGGTCCAGCTGGAGCTCTGGAGCTGTGTCTTTGAAGCTGGAAGGAGCTCGCGGAGGAGAAGCGATCTGCCGGAGCCGGGAGGCGGAGAAGCTACTGCCGGGAGACGTGAGTAAGCTTAGCCCCCGGGGAGGAGGAGATGGCTCAGTCCCAGGAACACGGCTTTGAGCTTAAGCTGCCGTGTGCGAAACTAACTATCAACTCGTGGTTAGAGTGGAGTTATTTAGCAGAGTTGTCCCTAGTTGGAGCCAAGCTCTGGGAAACAGTCACGCCGATGTCTACGTCAGCTGGGGCTGGTGCAAGCCAACGTGAAGCTGAGGAGCGTGTGCTTACATTTCTGGCTGAGAACGTCAGTGCTGATTTGAGGCCTATTGTTCTGGATGCAAGGAAGCCTGAGGTCGCTTGGGTAGCTCTCCAGGAAGCGTGTGAAGCTGGGGGCAGAGGCAAGGGCCAGGAGATGGCTGCATCAGGGCAAAAAAGGCAAGAAAGCACGGAAAGCCGGTGCACAGCTGGGAAAGGCTGTGGGACCCCTGAGGGGGGCGAAGGGACTGTTGCCACTGCTGCTGCTGCTGCTGCTGGTTTAGCAGAGTCTAAAAGCTGCGTGGGTGATGCAACATGTCTGCGTGAGGAGCTTGGAGAGAGGCAAGCTGCTGGGGGCCCTTTACCCATCACTGGGGGTGCAGGAAAGCGTCCTGGGAGCCCTGGGAGCAGTGGGGGGGCGGTGAGCAGTAAAAGCTCAGAAAAGCCTCTTTTTCCAAAGGCTGCCAAGAGTTGTTTGCGTCGTGAGTCGAAGCCTGGGAAACACGACAAAGCTGAAGGCTTCAAGGCCAGCCATCTGCTGCAGAGGGAGATACGTGCTGCAGAGTTGTCTGGGAACTCTAAGATAAGTCCAGTCTTCAGAGGAACGCAGGAAGTTGCGGTTACGGAAGCTGCCAAGGACAGGTGCAGCCAGACGTTTGTTGGCATGGCAACGCTACAGAGCAATGCCAGCAGGGACACAACTGTGAAGTGGGTGCTGGACTCAGGAGCGAGTCATCACCTGATAACGCCATCTGCTGGGGAGCTGCAGAATTGCAGCGCTGTTTTGGCTGGAATGACTTGTAAATTCGCTGACGGGACAAAACGAAATGTATCTAAAGTCGCAAATGTATATGTTTCTGTTTTGCAGGCGGAGCTGGAGTGCTTCATTGTACCAGGGATGAAGTGTTGCCTGTTATCGGTTTCTGCTCTGGCGAAGCAGGGATACAAAATTTGTTTTGAAAATAATACCTGTTCCATTTTCAGAGGGGGGAGGCAACTTGTCAACGTGGAGAGCAAGGACAATCTCTTTGTTCTGGAAACACCTCTGGAGGGTGGTGGGAATGCAGGGAAAGCACAGGCGCAGTGTGCTAGTGTTCCCAGCCATGATTCATGTGTTCATGTATGGCACAAGAGAATGTCTCATGCTTGTCTGGAGGATGTTAAGAGGCTGCCAGGCTGCACCAAAGGTTGTAAAATCACGCCATGTGAGGGATCCCTAGTGTGCAGGGCATGCAGCAAGGTTCAAAGGTGCAGGTTTCCCGGGGTAAAGAGGGTAACCACAAAACCTTTTGAGTTGATTCACACAGACCTTACAGGACCAATGGAGTGTGAGAGTCTGGGTGGGGCCAGATATCTGCTATTGATATCGGATGATTTTACTCAGAATTTATGGTCTTTTTCTCTCAGGTCGCAGAGAGAGGCGGCGCAACTCATCCAGGATTGGGTTGCGGAGGTGGAACTAAGGTTCTCCACCAAGGTGCAAGAGTTCAGGAGCGACCGTGGGTCACAGTTCACTGGGTCTGCTCTGAAGGAGTTCTTCAAGGAAAAGGGAATTCGTCACCAGGTGACGGGTGCAAAGTCTCCTCAAGAGAGAGGCGTGGCAGAGCACAGGAGTGAAGCACTGGCTGAAGTTGTCAGGGTTTTGCTGTGTGACTCTGGGCTGCCTCAGAGCTTTTGGAGTGAGGCTGGGAAGTTTGCCAGCTTTGTTTTTAACAGGTCCTACAATCACGATGTAGGTGACACACCGTATTTTCTGTTGCACAAGAGGAAGCCACAGGTGCATTTCTTCCGTTCGTTTGGTTCCAAGGCTTCAGTGCCGATACCAACAGCGCAACGGAAGGAGGGTGGTCCTAGGTACCAGGACATGATTTTCTGTGGGTATGATCCTGCAACAAATGGGTGGAAGTTTGCATACCCAGAGGGTGATCAGACCACGCTGCTGGTCAGCAAGCATGCTGAGTTCTTTGAGCAGGATGGTTGGTCACAGCCTGGGTATGGTTCTGATTTTCTCTCAGAATGCTTGTCCGATTCTGAGGAGGAAGAAAGGGAGGAAGGAGAGGCAGAGGCGGAGCCTGTTGCTGAAGACCAGGTTGCTGATGATGGTCAAGCACAGGGGTGGGTTTCTCCACAGGTTAAGAGGGAACCCAAGAGTGAGCCTTCATCTCCTGTTAGCCAAGTGCGGGAAGCCCGAAGACGCAGCAAGTCAGAGGGGGAGTCTTCTGAGCTTGCTGGAGACACACTTGCTGACCCCAGTGGGTCAGGAGGAGCGCCCGAGGTTGTACTCCGGCGGTCAACTCGGACCACAAAGGGCATTCCACCGGAGAGGTTTCAGGTCACCAGTGCGTGGGTTGGTTTCGCACAGTGTGATTCTGGGAGTGTGGAAGGGATTCAACAATTGCCTGGGATAGATGCCAGTGGGAGGCAAAAGGCAATGGGAGGTGAGTTGAACTCAAAGAGGTCTGTAAATAGGGGTTCACGGTTTCCCTCAGGATTCGTGACGAGAGGGGGTGTTAATGGTTTCAGAACTCACAGAGTTAAAGAGTTCTGGTGACGTCTCTTTCCTGAGGCGTGGTTAGAAACACTTAAGGGAGGGGTTTGACTCCGAGTGTTTCAGTCTGTTTTTAGTCTGACTCTCGGACGCCATGCGAAAGGGAGAATGTGTCAGTTCTCGCCAGGTCTGAATTTATGATGTTATTCTTCATGATTAAAGCCAAGAGTAGATAAGGACTGCCTTGTGTCTGCTCTGATTTATTCCACACGTGCTGCATTTTGCTTCTCACCGCTGTGTTTCGCTCTGCTACCGGCAAGAGAAAGAGGCCTGAGGAGGATTTTTGCAGGAGGCACGGATAGCTTGCAGAGTTTCGCAACGGAAGTGGTGCCAGGCTCCATGTTCAGTCTCTGTGTACACTCTTGTCCGGTGTAACCCGAACATTCAAGTCTCCAGGGCCAGATGAACTGCATCCAAGAGTATTAAAAGAACTGGCAGATGTGATCTCAGAACCACTGGCAGTCATCTTTGAGAATTCCTGGAGAACAGGCGAAGTCCCGGCAGACTGGAGGAGGGCAAATGTTGTCCCTATTTTCAAAAAGGGGAAAAGAGAGGATCCAAATAATTACCGCCCAGTCAGTCTGACATCAATACCAGGGAAGATTCTGGAGCAGATCATTAAGCAAACAGTCTGTGAGCACCTAGAAAGGAATGCTGTGATCACCAATAGTCAGCATGGATTTCTGAAAAATAAGTCATGTCAGACTAACCTGATCTCGTTTTTTGACAGAATTACAAGCCTGGTAGATGAAGGGAACGCAGTGGATGTAGCCTACCTTGATTTCAGCAAGGCATTTGACAAGGTGCCCCATGATATTCTTGTAAAGAAGCTGGTAAAATGCGGTCTTGACTATGCTACCACTCAGTGGATTTGTAACTGGCTGACTGACCGAACCCAAAGGGTGCTCATCAATGGTTCCTCTTCATCCTGGAGAAGAGTGACTAGTGGGGTGCCACAGGGTTCTGTCTTGGGCCCGGTCTTATTCAACATCTTTATCAACGACTTGGATGATGAACTCAAGGGCATCCTGATCAAATTTGCAGATGACACCAAACTGGGAGGGGTGGCTAACACCCCAGAGGACAGGATCACACTTCAAAACGACCTTGACAGATTAGAGAACTGGGCCAAAACAAACAAGATGAATTTTAACAGGGAGAAATGTAAAGTATTGCACTTGGGCAAAAAAAATGAGAGGCACAAATACAAGATGGGTGACACCTGGCTTGAGAGCAGTACATGTGAAAAGGATCTAGGAGTCTTGGTTGACCACAAACTTGACATGAGCCAACAGTTTGACGCGGCAGCTAAAAAAGCCAATGCAATTCTGGGCTGCATCAATAGGAGTATAGCATCTAGATCAAGGGAAGTAATAGTGCCACTGTATTCTGCTCTGGTCAGACCTCACCTGGAGTACTGTGTCCAGTTCTGGGCACCACAGTTCAAGAAGGACACTGACAAACTGGAACGTGTCCAGAGGAGGGCAACCAAAATGGTCAAAGGCCTGGAAACGATGCCTTATGAGGAACGGCTAAGGGAGCTGGGCATGTTTAGCCTGGAGAAGAGGAGGTTAAGGGGTGATATGATAGCCATGTTCAAATATATAAAAGGATGTCACATGGAGGAGGGAGAAAGGTTGTTTTCTGCTGCTCCAGAGAAGCGGACACGGAGCAATGGATCCAAACTACAAGAAAGAAGATTCCACCTAAACATTAGGAAGTAAGAGCTGTTTGACAGTGGAATTTGCTGCCAAGGAGTGTGGTGGAGTCTCCTTCTTTGGAGGTCTTTAAGCAGAGGCTTGACAACCATATGTCAGGAGTGCTCTGATGGTGTTTCCTGCTTGGCAGGGGGTTGGACTCGATGGCCCTTGTGGTCTCTTCCAACTCTATGATTCTATGATTCTACACGGAAAAATACGGTAATTGTGGGGGCAGAGCTCCCACAAAGTCAATGAGAAAAGCCGGCAGGTGGCAGCGGCATTGCCTCCGAGAATCAGTTCAGCTCTGCCCTCCGTAACCAGCCAGCGAGGCACCCTTCACACATCTGTGTTGTGGCAACAGGCACCCACAATCCTGAGGGCGAGATTGCACCCCAGACAGGAGCTGAAAGAATGGGCTTAACTTTGGCTTGATTGCATCCCAGAATATCATGTCAGCGTGGTGAGGAAACACATCAGTCTCCTCTCACATGATTCTGCCTATCCACTCTGATTGTTTGGAGACAACTTTTCCACATCATCAGAAGTGCAGCTGGTTGGGATGTGTGAGGGAATTTATGCGGTGGTGTCCAGCCTGTGAAACTCCCTGCCCCAGAAGATCTGTTGGCTCCATCCTTAATAGTGTTTATAAACCAGGTGAAAATGTTTTTATTCCAGCACCCCTATGTTAACCCCTAGTTAAGTGATTATGCTGCCCCTGACTTATTAGATAGTTTTGTTCTGCTAATCACTTGTGTACTTTTTTAAAAAAACCAAACACCTTTATTATTACAGTGGTACCTCTAGTTGCGGGCATGATCCGTTCCAGGGTGCCATTCACACCCCAAAAAGTCGACAACTAGAGCAGCACTTCTGCGCAAGTGCAGAGCGCGATAGAGCGCTTCTGCGCATATGTGAAGCGCACAGAACGCTTCTACGCACATGCACGCGGCGAAACCCGAAGTATACACTTCTGGGTTTGCCGCGTTCACAAACTGAAAAGATGCAACATGAACCTAACACAACACAAGGTATGACTGTATTATTGCTTTCTGATCTTGCTTATCCAGACTTCTGTGTCTGACCTTCCATTACTCAAACCTGACCTATGCTTGACCATGCTCTGCTTCTTAGATATTGAATGGGTGCATGCACCTTCTAGCTTAACCTTCAAACATTTGCTGAAACCTTTTCTTTGCTACCAGGCTTATGCAGATAATTGATGAAAAACATTTTCTAAATAGTTAGCTGGTGATCTACTTTCATTTTATGTAGTTTTTATTGTGTTACAATTATTATGAACCACTTTGATATTTATAGAAAATTGCAGTTTACAAATATGTTTACAAATAAATAAATGTTCAAGTGGACTCTGTTCCTAACACAAATCCCCACTAGGCTAGAGCCCTGTTTCTCAGCTGGGACCCTTACCTAGGGAAAAACAAGAGCTAAGACAAGCAATGAGAGATTCCTCAAAATTTGTGGTCCTTCTTGGAAGTATTTAGTCCAGCACCTTCTATGTCTCAGTCCTTGCTGTCAGATGAATAACTTGAAATCAGGTTGCTAATTCTGCCAAATTCTTTTAACAAAGACATAGCAGGTGAATTGCATGGCTAAGCATGACCTGAGGTTGGCCCAACAAGTGTCATACCCCGTCTCTTCCTTTTGAAGAGCAAGTGCAGGCACAAGCCTTAGCATGGCAAATGATAGGTGGCTCTGTTCTGGGCAAGCAAACGGACAAGTGAGCTCAGGCTATGAGCCCACCTTGCATTTGGTTTTACACACTTTCTAAGTTATGTTTATTTAACACTAACTGAAAGATACTCACTTTATAAGGATAATCTATTTTAATTGCTTCTTCAGCCATTGTCCAGTTTGCATCAGCCAAGAATCTATCAAGTTTCAGCATTGCAAATGCATTGGCTTCCATTTGTCTGATTCGCTGAACAGCGTTATGCATTGCCATACGTTTTGGAAGGGTAATATTACAAAGGCCTATAGAAACAGAAAAGTAATTCATTGGTCATAATAAGATTTACAAGACAGCAGCAAAGGTCATCTAATTCCAGACTCATGAGTGCTTGATACAGCAAAGAGACAACAGCATGGCTGGGAAATAGAACCCTACCTCATCAGGGCTCCCAGTTGTGCGGAAGGCTGAAAGACTGTGCATCTGAACATGCTTAAAAGCCCCCTTCAGACCTTCCAAGAGGGCGAGGGATGGAATGGGCATGCCCAGTGAGCACAAGGAAATTAGGAGTAGGGTCAGCATGCAGAAAACTGGTCTTCCTATCCCGTTTAAATCATATAAATTTTTAAAAAATGCTTAAATAGGGCTGAAGTTGAAGTATGAATAAAACACATTAATTTTTATTTTAATAAAGAAAAGAAGAAATGTTGAGAGTATTACCTAGTGTTGTAACCAGCCTTTTCACAGTGGTAGAATTAATCATCAAGGTCAACAAAGACGCAGTTCCTGAATGCAGTAATAACTGAAAAGTTTTGAGCAATTAGCATCTCTATCATAACTAGTAAAAGCAGCAATATAACATTACATTTTATAGCATTTTATAATACTTTAGTCTGCTTTGGGAGTTCAGCACAGAACAATGGAAAGAAGCCGGAACTACACATTACAATATCACCAAATATGGCAAAAACCTGATGCTCCTTCTCAGCAAAGTAACAGCAGGAAAGCCAGCTGTTGAATAGCACTGTGGACAAAATAGTGTCCTATGGCACTCCATAGTGTAAGCACCAGGGGGCAAAGTGCACTCTCCCAATGCTACTCTTTGGACCTGACCCTGCAGGAGTATTGTAATTGCAATACACTGCCACTGATACCTATCCTGCAGAGTCGGTTCAGAAGGATATCGTGATCAGTGGTATTGAAGACTGCCAAGAGATCAACCAGGAATAGCAGAGTCGCATTCCCTCGCTATAAAAGTCATCCATAAGGTCGATCAAGGCTCATTCAGTCCCAAATCCAGGCCTGAACCCAGACTGTCAAAGATTAGATCATTAGTCTCATTCAGAATTGTCTGCAGTTGTTCTGCCAGAACTGTCTCAGTCACTTTCCCAAGAAAGGAAGTACAGTGGTACCTTGGTTTACAACCATAATCCGTTCTGGAGGTCCGGTTGTAAACCAAAACAGGTTGTAACCCAAGGGGCACTTTCGCCAATGGGGCCTCCCCCCCAAAATGGGTTGTAATCCAAAAAAAAGGGACACAAACTTCCGGGTTTGACGTGCTTGTAATCCAAAACGGTTGTAATCCAAAGCAATTGCAAACCAAGGTACCACTGTATTTGCAATTGAGCAAAACTTGCTACAACCCATTCAGTCCAGCGCTGACCTTTTCAATAGCAGTCATTCTACTGCCTGCAGAATGGTCAAGCACTGACCCCACATACCACTTTTCCACTGCAAATTGCACTCTCCCACTTGGCAGAGAAGTAATGCCTAATGGAATTTTAAGTACCTTTGGAATCTATTTTTTTCTTTTAAAAATGCTTATTTTTACTTATTATATATTTTTTTCTCTGTTTAAAAGTTCCAGCCATTGCATCTGATTTGGTTTCAGAGCCCAGACTTCAAGCCCACGCAGAACCATGAAGCTTAATGCGTGGCATTGAACCATTTCTTACCATAACCACTCTGACAGAGTTATTGAAAGAAAAAAGCAAATCATCTGTATCAGCCCTAAACATCTTAGGAAAAGAGCAGGATACAAAAGTATGATGAGACCCTACAAATGTTTAATCAGAAGTAAGCTGACTGCGTTCAATGCATCTTAATGTTCTCAACTTACAGTGAGGCAATACTACAGTTCGAACTTCCAAAATATATTTTAAGGTGCTCTTACTGACATTTGTCAAATATGATCTACGGCAGCTGTTATCAAACTTTCTACTTTTAGGGACCACTTGAGAGGGCTGGAAAATACCAAGGCCCTTCAGTAACAAAATAGTGGTGGGTGCAAGGCAGACCAAGTCACAAAATGTCAGCGTGGGGCAAAGCAGTCACAAAATGATGACATGAGATTTCATGATCTACAGGTTATGTTTTGTGCACTTCAGAGCACCTATCCCCCTCCCTAGCAGTAAAAATACAAGTAATAGTAAATGAAATGATTCACAAGTTGCTGTCCTTTCATGACAGCCCAATCAGCTGCCTAAGGAGGCCTCACTATACATAGTGGTGGGCACCCTATACCCATGTGATTTAAACCACAACACTGGGGATTCCATCACAGTTTTTTCTGTATTGGGCATTGCAGGAGTGGGCAAACTTTTTACTCCCAAGGGCCAATGCAGCAATGCACTCAGGGGCCAAGCGCCATTGGGCATGTCTGGACACACTTGGTCTATCACATACACATATTCACTCACTCATTCTCTCACACACACATCACCTTGGCTTCCTTGCCAGGGTGAGGCAGGGGAGGACAAACCCTGTTCTAACTAAGCAGAGATCAATTGCTGGAACACAATACCTATTTCAGTCACCACTGCCTCCTTATTTTTCAAAAATGGTATGTTTACTGTGTGTTAATCTTATTTTATTGTTAGCTAACTGGGAGGTTTGCTGTTAGGCAAAAAAGGAAAATAAGTACTTTCCATGCTCAACTTTTTGACTGCAAGGAAGCACTTAACCTGCCTTGTAAAATATATATGTATATTAGGAAAGTCACAAAAGGCACTGTTGTGGACAGACAAAGTTGTATCAAATCTTACCAGTGATGCCAGAAGCACAATCCATAAGTGCTCATTGTACTCCCTCAACCACATTCCAGATAATAACCATTTCTACAGGCACACTAACTATGCTAAGGGGACTTTCCTAACAAGAAAATACTGAGTTCTGAGTTCTAGAAAGTTAGATTTTGCAACAGGCCACAAACTGCAAGGGGCGGAAATGGAAAGAATATTACGCAATCTTTTAGCATGAGTGGGGAATCTCAGGCCCAGGGGTTGAATGTGCCCTCTTCACTCTCAATAGCTTTTGCCAACCCCTGCAATTTCCCCAAAGACAAGAAACTCACCTACAAAATCTGTGGTTTCCCACATGCCCCTGGGTGGCCACTATGGGAAAAGGATGCTGGACCAGATGAGTCATTGGCCTGATCCAGCAGGCCTTCCTTATGTTTAAATGCCTGGCTAAAATGTGTCCTTGAACTGTGAAAATGCCTTTTGCTCATCTAGATGGAGGATAGAGGTGCATGTGGGTGCAGAAACATCTGACTTGTGTGTGTCTGGCATGTAGGTAAGAATACAAAGGGAAGAGTAATATCTATTGCTCAGCACACTTTCATCTCTGCCCCTACCTACCATAGACATGCAAACCCCAGAAGATTGTACCCTGGGCTGAAAAATGTTCCCGACTGCTGTGTTAAAGACAGATTAGCAATTATATGCATTAGATTTTAATCTCTTTTCAATGCAAACAATAGCATATTTATTTCTTTGGATATACAGAATTATACTTTCAGTAATATGTTGTGCATACCTTTAATGTAAAAATTAATGGCATACCTACGTTCCCAATATCTATATGAGTACATAAACTGAAAATATGGCATCAGAAATAAACACATGTTTCTATATAGATTTTCAAGCAGGCTTCTAGTACAAATTGATAATGCTTTCCAAAAATAATGATCTTACTTTACCATGGTTTTAATTTGAAACTCATTTGGAGTTTTGCTTTCTGTTTGGCTAATTCCAAGAGCCATGTTCAAAGTGAAGGTGCCCCTCATTCCGCTCCAAATCAAAACAGCTCCCCAACGCCAATTAAATCCATAGCCAAGACGACTCAAAAAAGGGCTCAACACAAAAACAACCAAACCCCTGAATAAAATAAAAATAAATGCAAAAATGCATTTAAATCTTAAAACACTATGTTAACAAACTAAGCAAACATTTAAGAAAGCATACCCTGGTTAAATAACAGATCATGAGTTTAGTCAGGGGTTTTTTCCCTGGCTAATGGTAGCATGGCTTAAACTACCAGAACTACCTGAGGAATCACTGCTTCAAATTGTATGCCATGAGGAGCTGATTCCATCTGTTTTTTCACTACACACTCTTAAGAAGATGAGGGAGTCCAGCATTCTATATATACATATTTTTCTAAAAATTGCTTTGCAACTAACTGGAAGTACTCTCTCTTGTTGTCTAAAATCATCCTGAATTATTTGGGGTAGAGCACCAGTAATCTCTGATATAAGAGAACACATTCCCATTAACCTACGGTTAAGCTATAGTTGGGTCTGTACATAATTCCCAACTGTTAGACCTCTGACATCACAATGACCTGTGATTGGCAGGTGGGTTGTCCTACCAAACTTCATCCATGAGATGGCGTAATACAAACATCCAGCCTAAGCCAAAAATATTGCCCATCCCTAAACTAAGTCAATCTGTTCAGTGGGACAACTTCCACTCATCTAACAGAACTTCCCCCTTCTCTCCCTCTGCCTCCAAATATGGTCTGGGGTGCATGGAGGGAGAAGGGGGGGAGTGAAATTCCACTGTGTTAGCAGAAGCCGTTCTGCTTGCTCAATGAGTTAGGTGGGTGCACCCCTATTGTTTCCTTTCGATATAATATAAAATTTGACAACGCTAGAAACAAAAAACCTTCGGTATGTTCAGAAAGTTGCTTCATTAGTTTAAATAGTAAAAGAGATTTTCCAGCTTAAATCTGACCTATTTAATATGTTCCACATTATTCTAAGCCTATTTTAAACCTATTAAAATAAAAATAACACAAATTCTGGGTGTTACATTTCAAGGTGTGTGGGGATTCATATCTTTAACTTCACAACAGGGATAATAGGGAACCAATAATTAAGTCATAAGAGCATGGCTAAAACTGGTGTCAATTTTCAACAATCACCTTCTGGAACAAAAAGTGTTGAGCCTAACTATTAACATATACTTAGGCAATCAGCAATATAGTGGGACAAGTGTGTATCCCTCTTCTAACTTACAAAAGTATGCAAAGAGAACATCAGATGTCTGCTCCTGCTGCAGCTGGGCTGTCCCTTCCCCTAGCACAGGGCCATCTAACACTAATTCCCCTAAGAGAAGGAATCCAGGAGATAGGGAAGCACACAGACAGAAAATGAAATGCTCCTGTTCCTACTTCATTTGAAATGTGTGGTTTGTTTTAAATGTGCAATGTAACCATTGCATTTTATAAATGTTATGAACTGCTTTGAATACTCTAGTCAAAAAGTAAGAGACAAACCTACTAAAAACCAAAATGCATAAATAAATATGAAGTCTTCCTTTGTACTGATTGGGTAACTGTAATAATTTCAGGAAACTGCAGATTTTAAATCTTGTTTTCAGCTTGGAAATACGTCAATTTGCACAGAAGCTATGAATTACCATGGCAATAAAGTCAAAGCACAGAATTGTTTTTCACAAAGGGAATAAATTTAGTATTCAGAAATCAGGTTCCAGCCTCCACTACATCTAATTCATATAAAATTGTCTACTTCAAAATTATTTTGCATTAAGAAACTCTTTGCCAATGTTTAGTTCCCAATATTTTCACTTCAACAGTATTCAGCAACGCACATTACTTGTTTCATTAATGTCCTAATCATTAGGGCCCTGAAATAGTGTATAGGGGCTATCACCCTCTAACCTCCAAGCATTACTCATAAGGCTAGCTGTTTGACAAATGCCACAATTTTCAAAAAGTTATTAAAACAGCCAAACTTTATATTCCTCAGGAAGCAAGGAAGCAAAGGCTCTTGGGCCACCTTAAGATAATTTTCATTCATACAATGCTTGTCCTCTAAAATCTCTGGGAGGCAGATGGGCAAGTGGTTAAGCAGGTGGCACTCAGTGCAAAGTCTTATATATACAATATACACAAAATCTAGACAGACATGTAAGTATTACTTACTAGTGGCTGTCCTCTAGTGCTTAATGCCTAAAGGTTAGTAGCTGCCAAAGTTAGTATCTGGAGGCAACAGCAGCAATAGCAGGGAAGGTGTGCCTCTCTGTTTCTTGTTCATCTTCTCCTTCACTATTGCTTGGAATGCCACTACAGTAGCATCCTTTAAGCCAGGGCATATGAATGTCAATCACACCAGGAATGTTCAAAGCACCAGGAAAAGAGGGTGTATATTCCAATGTATATTCCAACCTTCCTCTAAAGGGGCTCAAGGTGGCAAGGATGAGAATCCCTCCTTGCTGCTACAATCACAGAAGTAGAAGCAACCAGGTGGTCTGGTAGAATGAGCTCTTCACAAAGCAGATTGCAATCCAAACTGTTAAAGAAGCGTGATGATGGCCTGGTTTGGAATAAGTTTCGAATAAAAGTGTGTTTTCAAAACTATGCCAAATTCATACTGCAAACTGGGTAATAGGTTCAGAGGCACCAATACTAGAAGTTCTGGTAAGAATAAGGACCTATTTATGTTCTTCATGGCTCCCATGCAGTTACTTGTGAGAGCATGTGTGCCTTGAACTTAAGAATTTTGGAAAATAATATATAATCTACCATCCTATACATGCATAAAAAGTAAGTCCTAGTGAATTCAGTGTAGCTTACTCCCAGTTAAATGCATTTGGATTGCAGTCTGAAGAATATTAACAGTGAGCTTTGTGAACTGGCAGAAAACATCAATACAATAAGGAAAATTAAACAATTCTTACCTTGTAAGATTTAATGAAAGGTAGACTGTTATAATATAAAAAATAGCACGAGAATTAAAAAATGGAAATGCCTTCTGAGCCAACACAATTCCCGTTATAAGGAATATCATGATGTGAGCCAAAAAGGTCAACATTGACCAGAACCTGTTTAAAAAAAACATGTGTTAAACCATGTTAAGGGGGGCTGACTATTAGCAAAGCTATAATTCTTTGCGGTATATAAAGTACAAAAGCATTCTCCCCTCACCCCAACCTCAAAATCAGTTTCTTACAAAACTTTCAAAGCATTTAACACAGTGAATATTTGGTCAAACACAATTTTTTAGATTATATTTTGGATTAGAATTCCACAAAACAAGCTGAAACTAGAGATAGGCAAAACCACGCACACACACACAGAGAGAGAGAGAGAGAGTTTCCTAGCAGGTAACATGAGATTTGTAGTTTGCTCTACCTCTCAAACTCAGTTGAGAGCCAGAGGAAATGCAATCCAATACTCAACAGGAAGTGGCCAATGAACATGGGATTTGTATTTTTTCTATCTACCATTTGAACTCAGAAGGGAAAGGAAACTACAGATTCTTTGCCTGTATATTTATTTATATTAATGAGTAGTTCGGTAGCTAAAATATAAGGTATTAGACTTGATATAAACATGTACAGGTTCCTTTTGCAATAAAATTGGTTACAATTTGATCTAAGTGTTTACCAGTTGGGGCTGTTGAGTCTGGCCATATATCACTGTGAAAGAACATAGACTTTCAGAAGGGTAAAACTACAAGTCTTAATCACAATGTAACTCACAGGCTCTTAATACAGAATACACAATGTGCATTTATAATATTATTCTATATTATTGTAGTTATAACATTTTAAAATCAAATGTTCACATTGCAAAAGACAAAAAAGACCTTCCTAATGGTATAGTTCAAATCCAATTTTATGTCCCCCAGGGTTGCATTTCCTTCTTTAAACTACTAAATGCTGACGACAGATCTCCTGTTTCATGTCTAGTTGCGTCTTCAAATCATTGAAAGATCTGACAGGAAACGTTACTTCTGTGTTAATAAACCAGTCAGTTGTTACTCAACCAACCACCATGCTTTATTTATACTACGTACATTTAAAAAAATATTATTCAAAGCCAAAAAAAATTTTATTAATCAATTACCTCTTGTAGCTATTTCAAGTCTACCAGTGCTTAAGTACCATTTGTCACTGAGAATCTGGTTAACAATAGAAATTTTATGCATTGAATACTTAAAGTGCTTCTACAAGGCACTTTTAAATCTTCTACAAGGACTTCAATCCTATTAGTTCACATTCCCTACACAATATGTAAATGGGATACATTTAGCTACCACAGAAATTTTCAAAATGATTCAAACTGAAATTTAAAGATAAACACTTACTTATGAGCACTTACTTATAAAGAAATATATCCAATCCTGGACTAAAGCTTACAGTATCTAAAAGAAGGCCCAAAATACAAATAGCAATAACTCCAGACATTCCAAGCCATTCAGCTAAGGATAGAAAAAATAGGGAATTGTTATTTTAAAAAACCACTATTATTTAGTTTTATTAATGATTAAGCACAACTGTTTCAAATGCATTACATTTGACAAAGACGTTTAACTTACCGATGAAGAAAATAATGTATGCCATTGAGAAGCTTAGAATTATTTCAACTACTCCATCATTGAAAATATGTTGCAACCAATAACTAACTAATCTTGAAGTAAAAAATCCCAAAGCAGTGCTTGCAAAAAATTTTAAAATCAACTTTATAAAAATTTCTTTAACTGTAAAAGGTAAAAAGAAAATAGTTATTTACAATCTGCTTTCCAATAGTTAATTTAAAGATAATTATAACTAATGATGCTAACTGATTGTACCCTGAACCCTCTTCTTCCTTGGAACCCAGAAGAACAGGTTGCTTACATGCAACTCTTGGTGTTGTTTTTTCAACAGTCATCTATGCAGTCATACATATTAGGTCTATGGATGCACAGAATCTATTCAGGAAACTTTTATAATTATACACTTATTTTTCATATATGATATGAAAATATTTTATATTTTCATATAAAATATGATTTTATATTTTAGACAAGAAAAAAAGAGCAAAATGCAATAGTAGTAGTAAATTTTTAAAAACCCAACCATAACCCCATACAATAGATCTGAGAGACAGAATATTCCAGCTGAAAATGTTAACAGCTTTCAAATGAATTGTCTGTCCTGTTCATAGATCCTGTGCAAGTCCAGCCTTGGGAATTTACTTGAAAAGGAAAAGCCAGTGTTTGGACCAGTTTCAGGAATTCCAAGTCTTTGGATATTGCGTTGGTGGACCTCTGTTATGCTCCAGCTGATATGTATGTGTAAAACTAATAAAATCGTACTAATTTGTGATGAAAGTATGCTTTTACTTGACTTCTAATGACTGACTTTGAGCTTTTGTGTCAGTTTCTCGATCAACGCTAGGTACTACACTTTATAGTTATAGTTACTGTACTCCACTGTAGTTCCTTCTAAATATATTCTCTGCTTAGATGTTTTAAGCAGTGCTGCCATCAAAAGGCATCCAATCAAGGACTTACTGCATGACCACATTCTTTAGCACTGCCAATTCTGGGGTCTATATTAAATTTTGTTCAGTGACCTTATTTTTTTCCAGGAAGATACCTTCCCCCAAATCAACAATTTAGGGTAAAACCACCATATATGGTGGTAAGTGCCAAGGTCCTTACAGCCTGTCCAGCAAGAAGCCGATGCATTGGTGCACATGTGTAACTTTAATGGAGGAGGCTTATTCAGTGAGAAGTAGAAGCTGGAACTATCACTTCTGCAGATAAGCCTTTTACTCAGCTTGTCCTAACAAGCATCATCTTCTCTGTAATCATTACCTCCCTGCCTGATATCAACTTTACAATGATAGAGTCAATCTCCACTGCTAGACTGACAGCAATAGTCTCATATTTGGGACATCTTCTGTCCCTCTAAAATGCCTTAAATAAAATCTTATCCTTCTTTTAGGTCTTTCCTGAGCAGGGTGTTAACTTCAAAACGTAAGCCAGCTTTCAAACAATAGCAACACCTCCATATTTCGTAAAACTTGAGACAACAAACTGACTCCCAAAGTACTTATTTTTCAACAAAATACCCTACAACCCAGCTTGATGTATTTCTTCCCCCTAGTAATACTGTCTTGTGCCATATCCTTCAAGCATTTGTGTTGCTCTATCTGATGTTATCTATCCACATCCTGGGAAGCTCTGGTGGATCCAAGGCTTCCCCCAATCTGCACAACACCTACCCCTTTCTTCGCCTTGCCATCCACCACCTGAGGAACTGCTATGACAGCAGAGCTACCAGAGTGAGGACGGGACTGATACAGCAGACATCCCTTTTTGTGGGGTGGACCCGCTAGTGACGTGACTGTGCCTCTCATGTTTCTTTTTCAGCTTGCATGCCCTAGATCTCAACAGTTAAAAATAAGGCTTGTGGCGTAATATGGATTGTATTTTTATGAGGGGGGGAAATACAGGACATAATATACTTACTCAATTCTTGGTGAGTTTGTTTTGCAAGATCCCTATATAACTCAAAAATTATTACTGTTGTAGCATCATTAAACAAAGACTCGCCTTTTATTAAGTTGACAACTATTTTTGAAAGCCCTGAAAAAAGGGGGGAAGATAACAAAATGAACAAGTTCTTTTTTATTTTTGCTTCTTAGGTGGAAAGATACTATAACAAGACCCATAAGAAATGGGGGAATCAAAATCACATGATTAAGATATGCTTGTTTTTAGTGCATATATTCTTCTCAAACAATGAAGGAAAAGTGCTCTGATTCTCTCCATACAATTCCCATTAGCACTTCACCGTTAAGTCTGCATATTCACATGCAGCCATTCTAAAGCTCCCACAGTTCCCATCATCCTTCCATTCAAAAACCTTGCAGAGATGGTGGCTATGAAGTAGAACCGGATAATAAAGGTGGAATGCAAAGATTTAAGCCATTTACAATAGCACGTTGATTCAGCAGCTTCACAAAAATAGATTCCTCAGGCAAATAATATGCAGTAGTGCTCATCAGCTGTTCAAGAGGAAGAAGCTTGATTTTGTTTCCTCCCGTGTTTCCTGTTTCTCCAAGAGTGAATATATTTAAATCATGACAGTTTATATCAGCCACGAAAAAGACTGATTCGAATCAACTTTACTTCTTAAATTTCTTAAACAGTGCAAATCTGACAGCTTAATTATTTTAAATTACAGTCAAATAGTGTATTATTTACACTGTTGTTTTACTTATAACCAGGCCTTGCATCTCTTTGTTGCACAATATAAACTTTGCATACTTTTTTAATCAAGAGAAAGAATGGCCTCAACGTACTCCCATATAAAATCATTTTGTGAGAATTATGAAAATAAAAGAACTTGCAAACTAGATGATTTTGTCTTCTCTTCTTTCCAATACTGCTCCATTCTGCTTCACTTTATGCTAAAAATTATATTTCAAGTGAAACAAAATACCGTGGTACCGGTTCCCGAACTTAATTCGTTCCAGGAGTCCGTTTGACTCTCGAAACCATTCGAAAACCAAGGTGCAGCTTCTGATTGGTTGCAGGAGCCTCCTGCGCTCAAGTGGAAGCTACGTCGGATGTTCGGCTTTTGAAAAACATTCGCAAACCAGAACACTTACTTCCGGGTTTGCGGCATTTGGGAGTCGATTTGTTCGGCAACTAAGCCATTCAAGAACCAAGGTATTACTGTACCTTAAAAATATGAGCAGGCTCTGTCTGCCTTCAGATTATCCTACAAACCAAAGTTTGGAACACTGGTAATGATCAGGTGTAAGCCTTTCACTTGTGCAATCCGTCTTATTATTCCTGTGTAAGGAGAGCTGTGCCAAACCAAACTAAAGGCCCATTTAGTCCAACATCCTACTCTCACAGTGGCCAAAGAGATGCCTATGGGAAGCATGCAAATCCATGCATGGCACTATGCCAGGCTTCCTCAACCTCGGACCTCAGATGTTTTTGGCCTACAACTCCCATGATCCCTAGCTAGCAGGACCAGTGGTCAGAGATGATGGGAACTGTAGTCTCAAAAATCTGGAGAGCCAAGGTTGAGGAAGCCTGCACTATGCTATACAACGAATCCCATCCCAGCAACAGTTATTTGGAGGTAGTATGCTTCCAACAGTGGAGAAGACTCCAATCAATTTACAACCAATCACTGATTCAGGTTTGTGCAAAACAATTGTCCAAATGGGAATGGAAGCTTCTCAAGTCTTCCCTGCACACAAAGGTAAGGAGCAAGGAAGAGAAGGGAGAGCACAAATCACTCACATGCCTGCTTGACAAACCATAGTTTGCTGTTATGTTCAAATCAAACCTGACTCCATTAGGGGATAATATCTCAGATGAATCCCCTAAGATGCTTGAAACTGTATCCTCAGTCAAAATTTAATGTATATTTAACGTTATAGTGACACAATTGACAACTCAACATTAATTCCATAAATACAAAGCTACATAGCTGGTTGTTCATCCTCTTCAAGTACTGGTTTTTGTACAGATCATATGGAAGGGGAAATATCATTCTATTTTTCTTTTTTGCCAGCTTTGAAGCATTTGCCACTTCAACCCCTCTCCTTTTAACCCAAATGTTGAAACATCATTGCAAAACATACATTAGCTCACCACCATTCCACTTAACAGTCAATCCCACTTCTTTCTCTGAGATAGCATTCTACAGCTAATTGTTCTATTTTCAAATTGTTGCATTTTATTTCCTCAAATAAAACTTTATTTCTGCAAATACTCTGGTGTCATCTTTGTTGCTCCCCTGCTGAATACTTTACAAGGGAGAAACAGTTTTTCAGATGTGAGCAAGCCTGAGCAAGCACAGTTAACAATGTACTGCCACATAAATGTATACACATTTGAAAGAGTTCACTCAGGACAGCCAAAATGACTTCTAACTCTGGCCTCAATAATTCTACCGTATTTTTCGCTTTATAACACGTACTAGACCACAAGACGCACCTCGTTTTTGGAGGAGGAAAACAAGAAAAAAAAAATCTGAATCTCAGAAGCCAGAACAGCAAGAGGGATCACTGTGCAGTGGAAGCAGCAATCCCTCTTGCTGTTCTGGCTTCTGGGATAGCTGCGCAGCCTGCATCCGCTCCATAAGATGCACACACATTTCCCCTTACTTTTTAGAAGGAAAAAAGTGAGTCTTATAGAGCAAAAAATATGGTAATTTTATTTAACGTGTCCGTAAACTGTCCATATCACTTCACATTTGTTTGTTACAGACTACAGTTAATTATCAATTAAGTAAGCTCTGTGAAGCTATATTGTAAACAGTACACTCCACATTCAAGTATTATAATGACTTCAGCTTATCAGAAAAATCAGTGTAAATACCTACCAATGTTTCTTACAGAAGCCACAGAAAGGATAGGGTCTGTTGTGCTAAGAATTATTCCAAATAGCATGCTATCATCCCAGGACCAATTATACTTATTAATTTTATAAGTTAACCATCCAAGGAAAGCACAGTTCATCAAAAATCCAGGAACTGCAAGAATTAACACCTGCAATGACAATATATGTGTGTGTGTATCAATCATTTGCAAAATAAAATTACATTAAACTCAGGTGGATAAGGCTGGAGATTTAATGACACAGTGCTATATATGACATGTCAGTCAATCAGCTCATATGAATGAAAATGTAAAAAAGGTACTTGTAGGGTGATAGCCAACTAAGTTTTACTTGGAGCATTCTTGTCCAATTGTTGGTGCCTTTCATTTTCTCACTGCAAATTACGCACACACATACATCCAACATACATTTAATGCCCAAGACTTCCCCCAAAGAATCCTGAGAATTATAGTTTCCCATTCACAGAGCTACAGTTCCCAGTATCCTTAGCAAACTACAGTTCCCAGGATTGCTTGGGGGAGGTCAAATGCTTTAAATATGAACTGGATGTGTTTTAAACAAAACTATTTTCCTGGAAAATATTACTTTGGGGTTTGATTGGACACATTTGTGTGTAATATGCAACTATATCCTTAATTTGAAGTTTAAAGTAAATTTCTAAACAGAAAATTGTATATATGTCTGACCTGCCAAAATGATTTTCGAAATATATAAAAATCCATCTCAAATGCAGCTGTAAATATTATAACTGGTGTAAACAAATGAAGGAAAAGTACAGGATCTATATCTGCAATGCTCTTCACAATAGGAATCTGGCAACACAAAATGAGCACAAGGAATTGTTAATTGTGAATACTTTTATATTATTTTACATATTTCTTCCCCGCCCAAGCATATGATCAGAGGGAGTGGAGAAAGAGTACCTAGATTTCTTCTGTACAAGGAGAACAGCAAAGGAGGAGGCAGTGGCCTAGAAAGGGGGGTACGGGCTGCCCCAGGTGTCATCGCTGAGGGTGACAAAAAACAACTTCCGCCCCCACCGCACGCCCCTACCTACGCCACTGCAGGAGCACTCTCCTTCCAGTGATTTCCAGAAACCAGAAGCATGGCTGCCTCCAACTTTGCAGGCAGAGCACAGCCCTTATGGCTAGTAGCCTTCGACAGCCCTCTCCTCCATGAATTTGCCTAGGCTGCCTCCTCCTCTCCGTCTTCCTTGCCTGCTCGCTTTGGCACAGTAAGTCTCTGCGGAGGAAAGCCACTTCCCTCTGCAGGAACTGGGAGAGTCCCAGCGCGGGCAGCCGGGCAGAGAGCGAGGCTACCCCTGGAGGCCAGGAGGGGATCTTCCTGCCAGGTTTCAGCCGCCTGGAAGGTTTCCAAGGCTTGATTGGGTTGAAATGGGCTGAGGCTGCTTGGAACAGGTACAGTGGTACCTCAGGTTAAGAACTTACCGTATTTTTCACTCTAAAAGACGCACCAGACCACAAGACGCACCTAGTTTTTGGAGGAGGAAAACAAGAAAAAAAAAATCTGAATCTCAGAAGCCAGAACAGCAAGAGGGATCACTGCGCAGTGAAAGCAGCAATCCCTCTTGCTGTTCTGGCTTCTGGGATAGCTGCACAGCCTGCATTTGCTCCATAAGACGCACACACAATTCCCCCTTACTTTTTAGGAGAGAGAAAGTGAGTCTTATAGAGCAAAAAATACGGTAATTCGTTCTGGAGGTCCGTTCTTAACCTGAAACTGTTCTTAACCTGAGGCACCACTTTAGCTAATGGGGCTTCCTGATGCCGTCGCACTGCCATCACGTGATTTCTGTTCTCATCCTGAAGCAAAGTTCTTAACCCGAGGTACTATTTCTGGGTTAGCAGAGTCTGTAACCTGAAGCGTCTGTAACCCAAGGTACCACTGTATTGTCGAGGGTGGTGTGGGAGTGAGTTAATACTTTTTGCTAGGTCTGGGTTGCTCTGGGTTTTATGACTGCATGGTGGAAGCTGCCTTTGGAGGCTTGCTGCCCTAAAAAGCAACTTTTGAATCTCTGCAATAAGCCAGAAACCCACCATCCGGCCCCATTTCTTCCCCTCTCCATAAGCGGGCTGCATTCTTCTTTCCACCATCAGCATACGTCCAGCCACAGTCTAGCCGCTGGCTCCTATGGTAGGGAGCAAGAGCAATGGGGGGAGGGCTCGGGGAGTTGAGGGAGAAGAGTTTGGAGAGCCACACTTAGGTGTAGCTAGGTGAGGCACGGGGCAATGGACGTCACACTGCGGGGTCTGCAGCATGCCTGAGCCACTCATCTCTCCTGAGGGGGAGGCGGTGGGCGGACTGCCTGCAAGCTCCGCGCTGCTTTTTTGAGCAGCACGGGACTTGCATCTGCCCACCACCTCAGCTGCCCTACAGCTGAGGAGGAGACTGCGGAGAGGCTCCATGCAGCACACCTTGCCTTGGCTTGCTCCGCCCCATGGGCGGCTCGCTCTGTCCCCAGCTGCAGGGCACGCGCACTGCCCTGGGCACCTGAGCGGCTAGCCTTGCCACTGGGAGGAGGACCTCCTAAATTGTAGAGTCGGATCCAGTGTTAGATGGGAAGCTGGGTGTCTGAAACTTTACCCTTGTGCAGTAGCTTTTAGTGCCCTCTGGTAAAACAATCTACAAGTTAATTTTTACAGAAACAATGATGTTTGAAACATTTTTAAAATGATGAGTCCTTGGCTCAAGTTGGAATTGGGCTTGGCATACCATGCTTTTTCCTTAAAATATATGCAAGAAGCCTGTTTCTTCCAAGCTCATTTCCAAATTTCAGATCTCTCCCCAAACCCTCTCCCCTGAAAACCCATATATTTTGCTCTGCCACTTCTTTCAGTAGCAAACGCTTTTCAATCTGGGTATTTCCCAAGCTGAATGGCTTTGAAGTGGCAGAACCCACTGGCTCATCTTCAAGAAAGCAACTTGAAGAGGGGTCCACAAATCCACCTTGCCTAGAGACACCTCAAAATGCTAAACTGGCAACAGCAACTACAGTGGTGCCCCGCAAGATGAATGCCTCGCAAGACGGAAAACCCGCTAGACGAAAGGGTTTTCCATTTTTGAGTTGCTTCGCAGGACGAATTTCCCTATGGGCTTGCTTCGCAAGACGAAAATGTCTTGCGAGTCTTGAGATTTTTTTTTCGCTTTTCCCCCCTTTATCTAAGCTGTTAAGCCTTTAATAGCCTTTTAGTAGCTAAGCCGATAAGCCGATAAGCCTTTAATAGCCGCTAAACCGCTAATAGCGCTAATCCGTTAAGCCGCTAATAGGGTTGCTTCGCAAGACGAAAAAACCGCTAGACGAAGACTCTCGCGGAACGGATTAATTTCGTCTTGCGAGGCACCACTGTACTGTTATCCTCTGTAGGCTAGTAATGTGGAGACAATTTGCATAAAGACCTGGTGTCAGAGACATGCAGGGAGAGCAGAGATGGAATTGAATTTCCTCTCTCCTTCTGCCTCCTCCTCAACCTACTGTGTCTGCAACAGCACTTCGTTTACAAAATATCAGTAAAATCTATTCCCTTATTAGTTATTGAAATGGGGGAAATTAATAGTTCTCCATTACCTGAGCTGAAAAATGGGGTATTGTTCCAATGCCAGTTCCTACTAAACATATAATTACCAGAATAGGAATTTTTACTTCTTTGATAATTGTTCGTAACAGGGCTGAGGGAAAAAATATATTACAAATGTAATCAATACTACTGTTACATAATTTCAAGAATGTCAGTAAATAACTATAGTTTTATTAATTCAATGTTTCTTTATAAAAATGTTTATCAACATTTCTATAAATAAAATGAAAACTATCAGCTGAACACAAATTTTTTTTACAAAAGAATAAAATAGTATTAAACACAACACTGAACAATCATAAAAATTACTGACTTATCTTAAATGTTTAAACTACTGAACATGCCTGTAGACATAAAGAAAGTCTTCATCAAAATCCTATCACTAAAATTACAAGTAAATTAGAGATTTATAAAATCTAAATCTTAGTGTCTCTTGTGTTTTATAAATTTGCCAGTTGTTTTGAGGACACTTGTTGAAAAATACGATATAAATTGACAGAATACACACACACACACACACACACACACAAACACAGTAGTATTAAAATAAAGATATATTTGATTAAAAAAAATCTAATCTCATCTAGTAATTAAAGGTTTTGGAGGTAAAAACAGTTTGGGTCTTTTAGAGTTCAGAAAGTGCTTTGGGACAAATATTGCCTGCCCGTGCACTTGTTTCTATGCCCCCGCCCCCAGTGTCTGAAAAGCAATGGATTTATCAATAAATACAATATTACAAAGACAATATGTCTGGAGGACTTTTGTCTTCTGTAAAAGCTGTCCTGAACCTTATCAAACTCTAGAAAGAGGAGAATATTTCACAATAGCATTAAAGTACCGGTAATTGCATAACAATTTATACTAGAGATGAGAGCTGTATACCTTGTCATTTTTTTAAAAAGTATATTGCTTCTTAAAGAAATATAGAAACTTTTTGGGGAAGTAATATGCCTGTAGTTATTTTATTTTTATAATTCTGTACAATTATAATATTTAGAGTATGATCTGTCTAGGAAAAGCATTTTTATCCCATTGATTTCAGTGGGAAGTAAACACTTCTTAAATCACCTATTGAAATTAATGGGACTTTAATTTGGCTGAATCATGACCATATTTATATTCTAATGTAATTCTGTATAATTATATAAACATATTTGTTATGGACTACCAGTAAGGTAATAAGCCATTGTTTGATGTATAAGGATACAGATATAAATTGCACATAAAATATTATTAAGAGACATTTTTGTTAATTATATTGCACAAAGGGATGTGTCATAATGCCATAATATTTATTGGATTGCTTTCTTCTTTGTGACTGAATTCTACTATAAAGATTAAAATAATGAATAAATCATAATTTGAGTCACTTCTATAGAGGGAAAGAGAATTTCTCCATTTATTGCAACAAACTCATTTTTAAAGGAATAGTATTTAGATGTAACTATTTTCACCATTAAAATACAGTTTAAGAAATAGTGTATTAGATGCTAAAAGATCCCATTCATTCACCCATTCTAAACTGCTAAAATAAAGAGTATATGCAAATAATAGTTTAGCTCTCATATAAATGCAAAGTTCTAATTCAATAATGAGACTCTTATTACATCCTGAGTCATGAGTAGCATTTAAGGGCTTTCTATGCAGCTGCAGATATTTCAACTGAGTTATGATGATGATGCTTTCAAACACAGAACACAATATTCTCTGTAATATGGCAAGAAAGTTTAAAAGCAGTTTGTCTTCTTCAGATGGTTTGGCATTCAAATTCTCAGTAACTGGATAGATTACCTGATGTGATACGGCAAACGTATATAAAAATGTGTGACTATTAAGGGAATTGTGTTTAATCCAGTTCATATGAATAACCCTTCATTCCTTCACTCATATTTCTGAGTATAAATGGCATTATTGTTTATGTTTAATATTTTTAAAGTGAATAGTTATAATAGGTTGATGGCCTGGGGCACTTAATTATTTTAATTACTAGCTAACTGCCATCTTTTAATTTTTTAGTACACTGCTATTATTTTTATTATATAAATTTATAAACCACTTTACTGCCTGAAATAATTGAAGCAATGTACACTATAAAAATAAGACTCAAAACTATGCGGAAAACCTCTAAAAAATAATGAAACAATATCTAACGATATACAATTAGCATTCCATAAATGATTGGGTCACACCGCAAGGAAGCCCTTCTTCAATCAAACTGTGATATTCCTAAATCTTTAGTGGTTTCTAAACCTATTTCTAAAAAATACATGACAACTGTAATAAAGTGTTCATAATGGGAGGAGGATTATGTGAAAAAGAAGCTAGTCTCTCTCATTCCTTTTTAACATATCTAGTTCCAATAAGTTGAGGTTAATTTTCTTATATTATAAATCCAGAATCATTTAGAGAAATTTATGGTTGGCTATCTAACTCACATCAGAGATGTAACTGCTCTCACTACCGGTTAAAGCAACAAGCATCACCTCTGTACAGTGGTGCCTCGCAAGACGAAATTAATCCGTTCCGCGAGTCTCTTCGTCTTGCGGTTTTTTCGTCTTGCGAAGCACAGCTATTAGCGGATTAGCGGCTATTAGCGGCTTAGCGGCTTTAAGAAAAAGGAAACAAACTCGCAAGAACTCGCAAGACGTTTCGTCTTGCAAAGCAAGCCCATAGGGAAATTCGTCTTGCGGAACGACTCAAAAAACGGAAAACTCTTTCGTCTAGCGAGTTTTTCGTCTTGCGAGGCATTCGTCTTGCAGGGCACCACTGTATTTGCTTCTTGGAACCATCCAGCCAGGTAGCCAGAGATGGTCTCTCTCATAACCTCTGTTTTGCAAGGCCACCCAAGACTGCTCAAGCAGGTAATATGTAATAAGCTAAATTATATGTACTTTAGTGGTTTTATTTGCAAATCTGATTGCTGCCTCCCACTTTTCTCAATTTCCCCAAATAAATTTGTTTATGCTTTGACATTTGACTTCACTGGTTTTAAAAATGCAATTCTAGGGAAATCTTTGCTAAGTGTTAAGACTGCATGGATGTCCAGGTACCTTTTGTGTCCTAAGGATATTTCACAAGATTTGTTAAGTTTTGTGTCTTCAGGGCTTTGGAGGAGTAGATACATCTCTGTAGTTTTTAATATTTCTAGAGACGAGTTTAAGGGAAGCTGTCCTTGTCAGTAAGGCTTATAAATCCTCCAAATAATCAAAGTGTAGAGCAGAAAAAAGGGAACCTGTGACCCCCTGGTGTTGTTCGATTCCCACTCCAATCAGCCCCAGCCAGTATAGTTCATGTTCAGGGAATGAAGAGAGCGGTAGTCTAACAATAACTGGAAGGCAAGATATGTGGCCTAGTGGTTTCTTCAGGTTAGGATCAGCATGTAGTAGCAGCATATCCAAAGGAACCAACTACTAGGGTCCAAGGGGTATTCAATAAAATATTGGAGGGCTGCCCCCAAAAAGTTGATGGGCAATGCCGTTCAAATGGTGTGCATGCACTGTGTCATGTGATCGATTATGCAGGGCAGGACCTAGCTCCCCCCAATATTTAATTCAAGTTGGTACCAATTTATGGCATGGGGGCCTTATACAAAAAACAGAGTGAGAGGTTCCACTATGGAAAGTCGCCTGCAGCTAGGTATTTTATGTAAAATATTTACTCCACTTTTCATTTTAGTTATCCCACAAGGTAGCTTGTGGTACTAACATAGGAAGAGACCTTCTGCTTCAGGTCAGTGGCCCACCTGGTCCAGTCAACTAGAATTAGATACCTATAAGCTCACAAGCAAGACCTTCTGCTCTAGACTTGTGTTTCCCTGCAGGTGTTATTCAGAGGGCCTCCGATTGCATTAAAGCAGCAGGAAAAGAAAATGCACCATGCGGGGGTTGTGCATTGCTGAACACCATGCCTCTCTTATTTAGGCGTCCAATTAAGCATCCATGATAGTCAACATGCAAACCTTTAGCAATTCTAACTAGCATTTACTAAATGTTATCCGTGTGCTTGGCACTCCACAATACCAAGTTGTCTTATGTTATACGGTTGTTTTGTGGGGGGGGGGGGGGAGTCTGCGTTTTCACAAGCTTATCGTACGGACCCACTCATAAGAGTGCCTAACGTGGCTGCTTCTTGCACTCGCGCGAGCTAATGCAACTCAGCAGCCACTAGCCCTACCTCCCAAGAGGAAGCTCATAAAAACCACGAGCACAATCATCGGCCGCTTCTTCGCGATGAGGTGGTAGCTGTCGTAATACAAATCGGCGTCGTCGTCATGGTTATGGCGCATCGAAATGTAGGTCCGGCGGCCGGGGCCCGGGGCGGGCAAACTGAGGTTTAAGTCGCTCCTCGCCTTCCACGAGGCCTCGGCCTCCGCGAAGTACGAGAAGCCCATGGGCTTCTAGGAGGGAGCCGGAGCCAGGGAGAGAGGCCGCTGGGGAGCCGCCCACAAGATCCCTCTCGCGTGCGAAAAGTTTGCGTGTTCGCGAGCGGCCTCGGCGCCTTCAAAAGTTGCGGGCTGAGCGGTCTCTTCCCCGCCCTGAAAGCGGCGAGCTCCGGCAGGCAAACAGCCGTTTCCGCTTCCCGGCGGCTTTCGTCCGCGGACGGCGGTTGTCCGTTGGATTTCAAACTCACCTCACGCCGGGCCTCCCCCGCCAGCACGTGCCTATGTCGTCAGGAGAATTCGGTGGGCGAGGGCGCTGGTGGAGGTTGAAGGCAGGCGGCGACTCCGCCATCATCATCATCATTGGCATCCCCTCAGACAACTTCCCTGGGCGCGGGGACCAGGGAGAGCACCAATATATTACACAGCATCCTGCCACTAATCCTACTGAGCCTCATTCCCCTCTAAGGGTGTGTCTGTGGAGTGTCAGAGAGAGAGCAAAATGGCACCCACAGCCAAGAAATGTCTTCAGCCAGCCCTAATCCTGTTGCTGCCTTTCGGGTGTAGGAGATTTGAGTCTATGCTACCATAGGCTTCCCCAAGCCTCTAGTGCGTGTAATTCAAAGTGCTTGCATGGGAAACGCAATTCAGGAAATAGCAATGTAATGTTGCATTGTGTACATTTTTAAACATTTTAAAATGTACATTTTTTAAAAAATTGGTTTTTTTAAAATTAGATTTGTATCCTACCCTTCCTCCCAAAGGAACACCAATGTGTCAGCCAACATGCTCAGTCCTCACTGGGTTGTTTGGCATTGGTAGGGATATATTTATCCCCTGTTAATTTACAAACTTACGTATTTATGCATACACACCTGGGGGTCCCCCATGTATGTAGAATCAGTACCTTTTTTTACATGATCTTTTTTGCTTCCAGACTGATAGACACTTGATCACCTAGTTGATAATTAGTGGATAGAGGTAGGACCTGCAACAAAATGCTGCAGTGCAGTGCATCTTCTCCTAGTAGGAGCACTTTTGTTCCAGATTCCTGGTAGCCTGCCATGCTCTTCTCCAGTTTTCAGAGATCCAAGTACAGAGGCTAGCTGTGCTCAGACAGTTATACAGTAAGGGAAATACACTTTCTATGTGCATTGGTAAATACTTACCTGTCTGGCTAGCTTGTGGGTGCAGGAGAAACATTGATCCTTGCCATAACATGAGAGAAATAGGTTCTAGTGCAGTTAAGTTTATCCTTAAGCACAAAGCATTAAAATATCATTTTACATGTTCCAGAACTAGTCTGTCAAAGAAACTGCTTTCAGGGCTAGTCCCTTAGCACTACTTAAGCCCTGAATGACATGTGACATGTAGCTTGCCCTTGTTTTTCAATATTTTATAAATTATGCCATTTCTAATCCTGAATTAAATGGTGCCTCAACAGTCACAGTTAATTTTTTCCCCAATTGAATTTTGTCCTAAATATCCCTACTTTGTGCAGAAAAACATAATAATTATTGACATAATTTATACCCCACACCTTCATCATAGAGTTATGTTCCCAGGGTCTTATAGAATACTGGGGGGGGGGGGAGGAATACAATTAAATAATAATAATGCAGACAGACAAAAGCAGTAAATTAAAACAAGCTAAAACAGCAACAATAAATTTGAATAGATGGTAAACTAAAACTATTCTAAGTTAAATAATGTTTTAGCAGTTCTTAAAAGCCTGGGAAAACAAATGCTTTTGCCTGATAGTAATGAGGTCTCTAGGCAGGCAGAAAAGTTTGTCTAGTCAACACCCGCCATACTTCTCATGGTGGGAGCACCCAGCGAGAGGCCTCAGTGGACAGGTGGACTGATATGAGAGGTGAACCCAAAAATGCCTGTGTTCTGAGCTGTATAAAGCTTTTAAAAATTAAAATCTTTATTAAAATTAAAAACTTTCTAAATTAAGTTCAGAAGCTCATAGACAGCCAGCAGAGTTGTTTTAATACAGGCAAGTTGTGATCTCTTTGCCTCTCCTTGTTAGCAAATGAATCTCAGCATTCTGGACTTAGTGCATGTAGAGCACATTGCAGTAACCCTACTTGGAGGTTCCTAGAACATGGGTAATTTCTGATAGATCATCCAGGCTGGGCTTCAGTCAGCATATCACCCTCCTCAACTGATAGGTCTGTTGTACCTAACACTGTACCATTACTTTTTCTGCCTCACCTGACCCAGCTAGAAAAGAGAGCTACGTATCCTCTGATGACCTCATTCAGCAGCTTCATATAAATTATGAAGCATACAGGGGCACTTTACCCACTCATGCCAAGGGAGAAGCAAAGTCGGAGCAATCAGGATGCAAACATCAGCACTTAGCTTGTGCATATTATTGGTTTATTAAGTCAAACTTCTTGGCTTACTCAGGAAGATGGGGCAGTGTGCTCCTCTCAGTATGCAATGTAGTTTTTCAGGAGTTAATATTTCTTAAGTTTGGAAGTGATAAAGAAGCTTGTTGATGAAGTCATCAGGCTCTTGTGTGCTGCCCAGAGAACAGAGCTGAAGTGTGGGTGGCTTGCTGGGCAGGTGAGTTGAACCCACACATCAGCCTTACCAAATGTACACATCCCCCCCATCCAGGGCCAGATTTAGATGAAGAGAGGCCCTAGACTACTACACTTGTGAGGCCCCTCCCCATCCCCCACCCTCACAACTAGAAGAAAATGGAAGAGTGTTATAAACAAAATTGAGTGAACCCAAGGATGATGACGGGTATTTAAAACCCAAGGATGATGACGGGTATTTAAAATTCTACAATTCACAATTTCTCTTCTAAAGGACATAATATATTGTTAAATACCATGGTGATTTTTAAAAAATGCATAAAATTAACACTGAAAAACTTTTACAACAACTGAACTTCGTAAACCTTTTGTGGGGTTGTGGCCTGGGCAGGCCTGGAACTAGAAGAAGGGCAAGTGGGCACTCTATCAAATGACAGCGCATGAGTTACATGGAGCAGGGCCTTTTCGCTGGTGGTGCCCATTGTATGCCTCACTCTTCCCAGACCTGCTCTCTTTTGGCCTGCATTTTGGAGCTTTATAATTTAGGAAGACTTTGGAAGAACTGGTTGATAAGTCTTATCAGTTGCTGACATATGAACAGATTTTATTTGCTGCTATTCTGTGCTTCTGGTGCACCAGGGTTTACACCAGCGTAATAGAGTTGGACAGGATGCCGGAAGGGATACAATTTATGAGCTTTCTCCATTATCTGAAAAGCAGGGGGTGTTCAGTCAACAGTGCAAAGGCTGAGCTGAATCATTCCCTGCTGGTTACCTGCTTTCAAAACAACATCAAACCTCTGGTTACGTAAAACATACTCAATAGATACACGAGATGTAACCGGATGTACTTTTTGCATAAATAAAGTATACTATTCATGTATCATATTGTAAATTTCAATGAAAGTAACTCATAAAGTTCAATGATAAAAGCAGAAGACCCAGTGGATCAGTTCATTCTCTAATCAGTTCATGCATAAGGTCCATACATGTATTAGTGTCTATTCCACCTGTGTCCATAAAGTCCAAACAATCCACATGAAAGGTTGTTACAATTCCACAGAATCCTTTCACAGACTCTAAGACAAAGATTTCCGGAATATTAGCCTTGTTTCGCCGTCCTGGGCTTCTTCAGTAGTTCAAGTTCTAGGTAATGCAAATAAATACAAAATCGTGATCTCACACATTTTTACAGAAAGAATAATATAAAAACCATAAACAACTGTACATACCATATGTGATATAACAGGACAGTGGATCTTATGGTGATAAGCAGCAGCTGTTACAAAGTAGAGTTATATGGACAAACACACTATTGGTTTGAGTTACAGGAGTTGGCAATCCATAGATACAAAATTTATTTCTTAAAGTGACCCATATGGCACGACAAACTTAGTCTATGCACTCTGGTGTCATCGGGACATAAAAAAATCAGCTAAACCTTCATCTATATAGCTTAAAGAGAAGACTTCATTTAGAATGACCTGTAATTTATTTTTCACTGATGTGGTAGGGTCACTAGGTACAGTGGTGCCCCGCAAGACGAATGGCTCGCAAGACGGAAAACCCGCTAGACGAAAGGGTTTTCCGTTTTGGAGGTGCTTCGCAAAACGAATTTCCTATGTGCTTGCTTCGCAAGACGAAAATGTCTTGCAAGTTCCTGCAGGGTTTTTTCCCTTTTTCCCTTTTTCCCAAGCCGCTAAACCGCTTAACAGCTGATGGTAAGCCGCTTATCAGCTGATCGTTAAGCCGCTTATCAGCTTATCGTTAAGCCGCTTATCAGCTGATCCTTAAGCCGCTTATCAGCTTATCGTTAAGCCGCTTATCAGCTGATCCACTAAGCCTGCTAAGCCGCTAATACTGTAGCACTAATCCGCTAAACTGCTAATGGGCTTGCTTCGCAAGACGAAAAAACCCGCAAGACGAAGAGACTCGCGGAACGGATTCTTTTCGTCTTGCGAGGCACCACTGTATAGGCAAGTAGAAATTTGAATTGCTTAATTGTTTCTCTGCTTCCTTAATGTAGTCAATCTTATTCATTAGTACAATGGCTCCCCCTTTATCTGCTGGTTTTATAATTAATTTTTTTATCAGTAGTAAGTTCGTGCAGGATTAGAGAATATTGCTTACTCAATTTGTACTGCCTGCAACTCCCTATCTTCTTCTTCTTCTTAGGTCACGGTGTACTAAATGTTGAATTTCTAGATCAAGAAAAGGTAAATGATGTGGGCTTGATGTTCCTTCAAAGGTCAAGTGTTAAACGGTTAAAGAGTTCATGGGCCATGGGCTTCAAATGTGGTCCCAGTGTGGCCAATATCTTTATAAGAAATTTTGATTGAAAACACATAAAAAAGTTTATGGCTATGCTGTAGTGTAGTGTTTATGCGACTGTGAATAAAAGGTGGCTGGGCTCATTGTCTCGGGGTTTGGGGGGGAAGAGGTGACAAAACTCATTTCCAGTAAGTGCCCCCCTTTATTTCCATAACAAGTCCTTGAGTCTGTACTCTGAATGGTGACACCAGGGACCTAGAAGGCGCAGGGCTTGTCAGCCCAACCCCTGCACAGTCTCATCAGGGCTGACCTTAAGGCAATGGAGCAACTGGGCCAAATTGGGCCCCACGGGCCGCTCCTACCAGGGCAATCTAGATGGATTTTATTTATATCTATAAGATTTTGCAGACTTTGGCTGTGAACTGGGGCCCTACAAAAAAAAAATCAAGTTGCGCCCCACTGCTTCAAATTGGACCCCACTGGCTTGCCCTAATAGTTGCTGGGCCTGAGTTGCCCTCACCATGCATGAAGTCTTGATTTACAATTTTGGGAGAGGGGAGACTGCCCACTGGGGAACGGGAGAGCTGGTGGGGCCCCCTAGATTTAGAGGCCCTAGGCTTCAGCCTACTTAGTCTATACATAAATCCAGCACTGACCCCATCCAAACTAGCCCCTTAGTCTAGGTCTCAGTTTGGCCTTATACACTTTCATTATTTATTTGAATACTTTATTGAGAATACATTAATAGGGCTTTGATATAAATGCTATTTTGATGTGTGCATAGATAGATATTAGATAGATAATAGTGTAGTGTACCAAATAATAGTGAATGGGTTAGATAGATAGGTATAGTTGTAATTTAAGGTTAAGAACATAATTATTGTTGAGTAATAAGAACAAAGGGATTTCCAAAGTGACTGATAAATATAAGGGGTAGTTCTATAACTTAGAAGAGAAAATTGACTTTTATTCAACATAAATTTTAATACTTAGCTCAGTTTGACACTGTTTTACAGGTGCAAAATGGGCAAATGATTCATAGATCTAAGGCTATCCACATTCTGCCCCCCTTCCCTGTGTTAGACAAGAAAATGAGAAGACAATGGCAAAGGCTTGGGAAAGATGTAGAAAATGAGCCTTCCCTTATTACCATCCATTTTCATGGTTTTCCATCAATTTTCTCTGCTTCTGGTTGATTAAAAAAACACCCACAGTTGTTCCCACAAATGTGACAAAATGAAAAAAGATGAAGGCAGCCTCTGTAGCTGTTGTGGATGATATATAAAATAAATATCACATACAGAAATACATTCAGGGCATTAGAAAATTGTAAATGGCAGGTCCACAGCATCTTCACATCAGGTGCAACTGCTGTCTCCAAAATATCTAATGCCTTGACTGAAGCCCCTAAATGGGTGGATAATAATGAGTTGAAGCAAAAGTTCCAGGAAATCTCAGTAATGTGAATGAAGGGAGCTTCAAAGGACTTCAAAGAACAGGAAGAACTGGCCACATCTATGTCATGTACTTGGCCATATAAGTGTTTGAGTCATTAACAGTGCCTAGCAGTTGTGGTCTTGGGGACTTCCCATGGTTTTTAGATACACTGATGGCACCAAAATAATTATTTACTGAATCCTGCCATTTCCACCCAGTCATACTGGCTATCCATACATCTGCTTGTATCAGCCTTTAATATATAGTTTTCTATTTAAACACCATACATTGTTCAGAATACAACAAAAGGTGTAGAAAATGATTCAATGCAAGCCCAAAGTACAAGTTACAGAGAGTTGCAAATAAAAAGTGCAGAGAAACTCTTCAAATATCATTCATTTTAAACCTCTTAAACTAAATATAGAGGAAATTAATTGTTCTTTTTGTGAAGAGACATGGATGGTGCTTATTCATCTTCATTATGACACTTATTGTGCTCTGCAGTGGCTAGAGTGTTAAGTCTGAATGTTGCAAAATCTAGGTTCCAATGTAGCTTCAGCCATGAAACACTCAGTGTAATCAGCATCTCAGGGCTGTTCCGAAGTTCATGAAGGGTGGTAGGGTATGATTATAGTAAATTATGTCCAATATGTGTATAAATTAAATTATCATTTTCATTGCAATTAAAGGATCATTCACCTTCCACATTAAGTTCCGACATTTGGGATAGGGACCACCTGTCTGCAGGCCACATTTGACAGAACATGGGCCCCAATTTGGTTCACAAAGCTGTTTGCCTCAAACCATGCCTGCCTGTCCCATATATGACAGCCATATTAGCACACACAAAAAATACTTTATACTTTCTTCAGGGAGATTGCAGTTTACAGACCCATTCACTTCTCAGGCAAAGTTAGCCTTTAGGAAATGTATCCAGTTACACTTACAGAGTCAGAAAAAGACAGAAATTGGGACATTCTGATTTCTTTTGATACATAGAATTCTGACAGATTACGTTTGTAGATAAATGTCTAAAGGCAGCCCTGTTCAGGGAAGTTTTTAATGTGTGATATTTTAGTGTATTTTTGGTTTCTATGGAAGCCGCCCAGAGTGGCTGGGGAAACCCAGCCAGATGGGCGGGGTACAAATAATAAATTATTATTATTATTATTATTATTATTATTATTATTATTATTAAAGCCAGTATTTTTATGGCCTTTTTAGGTAGAGAGAATAAAAAACATACCCCAAAAAAGAAGTATCTTCTGAGGTTCCTCAGAGGAAGCATGGAGATGAGAAAAAGGAAATGGGTTACTGAGGGGAACATCAGGAAGGATGTCCAAGAAAGAGAGGGTTTGAGGAGGAGGCACACCATCCCCACCTCACTGTTATTAGAAGACAACATTCAACATCCATATAAGGTGTTGTTTCAGCTGAAATTCCTGAAGTTATTTTTCATAGCAAGCAACTGTAAGAAGTAAATGTATTAGAAAGACAACCCAAATTATTAATCTGCAATTTTATCAGGACAAATAGCTGATTTGAATGCTAACACCGAAAAAGGTATAAGAATTATTGTGAATTATTCTGCCTGCACAACTAAGCATGTCATTACCATGCAAGTTAAAAAAGGACAAATAATATTCTTGACAAGCAGAATTGAGAGAACAATATACATCGATTGGTGAATGGGTAGAAAATTATTTAATTGATTCTATTCTGCCAATGCAAGTTGAGACAAAAAAATAGGGCAAGTCAAAAATGAAGTGCAAAAATGCTTCACTGAGTCCTTAATAGTAAAAGAGGCTTTCATCATCTACTCAGCTGACAAAGATGAGAATATCTTACCCAAAAATTGATAAAGAATTGCATAAATCATGCAATTTCAAGTTATGGGTTAAAAACATATTGTTCCAGTGGTTTTGGTAGGGATGAAGCAAATGAGCCCAGCTAACAACAGCAAAAGCATTTTTATTGTAATGTCCCTGGAATCCAGACTTCAGCATAATGCTCTTTTGTTCCTTTTTTTGAATGATAAAAAAGCAGGACCCCCCCAAAAAAGTTATAACAAAAATGGTTTCATTTATGAAGGGGGAAATTGTACTTTATAAAAATCAACACACAGCTTTACTGAACCATTTATGTGTATGTTTCTGCCACAGCATTTGGTCTCAGTCTGCTTGAATCATATGCCCTGTTGCTTTATTATTTTCAAAGTCCCAATAAGACACTATTCTAACCTTGTTGATGAGGAAAGAGCCACCAGATATGCAGAGTAAAATCAGTGCTAGACTGAACAGTGCCCTGTTCTTGGATGTGGTACCCCAGTCTCCAAGTTTACACAAAGCTCGAAATATGGCTTCTCACACAATTCAACCCTGAAACCTCGAGTTTCAGAGAATGAAATGCAACAATGCCAGAATTTAGCAAGTTCCTCTTGTACCTTTTCAAATGAGCACATTTTGGTATGCAACTCATTCTGACAATTCAAATGAACTGATTCACCATACTAAACACCACTGCGTGTGTTTGTCTCTGTGTGCAGTTGTGTGTGCAAGTGTGTGTTGCTATGTGCATAGGTCACTGTAAAGAAACAGTAAAATTACTGTAAATTTCATCTTAAGACTCTTACAAGATGCAATGTGCTTCACCAGCCAACTATTTCTTCTGCCTCCCAACACTTGTTCCCTCATTTAGCCCAGAGAAGAATTCTGGAGAACATGAAAACTTGAACAATATTTTGTGATATTTTGGTTGGCCTAAGGAAGGAAGGTATTGTCCCAGTATGAATTTTGGATTTTATTTTTTATGGGCCAAAACCTTTTGACTGCAGGAATACCTCCATCCCCTGCAGAGGCTACAACCAGTTTTGCATTGTCTGCCAGGACGACTAACACAACCTGTTAATCCATAACACCTGCTCAACTTGTACATTTCATTTGTAAACAAGGTCGTCTATTTTAAAGGCACCAAGTAGCCCTGGGTCAAATGAATTTCTGGCTTGGTCGCAATAAAACGAAGAGGCAATGTAAGTCT